>NC_056734.1:630961867-631021867 GCF_019279795.1 Protopterus annectens
TGATTTGTGTGTCGGCGAAATGCGATTTCGGGCATCTGAAGGTGATCCATATATATATATATATATATATATATATATATATATATATATATATATATATATGCGGAGCAAAATGGCAGCCCCTGATATATTGCAAAATTTTGGGCAGCAAGGGTACATTATGAAGAGTTTCACTAGCACAGACATGCAGTGCTGTGAGCATTATAGTATCTGTACATGAGCATAGCATGCATGTTTTAGCCCTGGACTTGAGCAGAAGTAAGCATGTTAGGTGACTGGCAGTGATAGCACAACATGTTATGGCAGCAGTCCAAAGGTACAAAGATATCTCCATTATCATAATCACTGTGCTACAAGGCCCACTGTAGCTTAGTTAAAAAAGTGCGGTCACCATGTTGTGAGGCACCACATTAAGACAAGCAAGTCAGAATAGAATTCAGTGGAGAAGAGTCTGTGGTGTTATGTAGGTATAGTGAAGTAAAGTAAGACAAATGAAAAAAAAATTCAAAATTTTAAGCTTGTTTCCTGCCTTTCTTGTAACTTGTCTAGTTCAGATATGGCTTCACTGTATCCAGGACTGTTTGTAAGCTTTTGAGCCTCCCAAGCCTTTCTGTGTTGGAGGGAAGCCTTCTAGCTTATCAGTGGGAGTGGTAAGCACAAGGTAACATATCTACCACAAGAGGAGTGATTTCTGACCCAGAAATTGTAGTATATTGGCCGTTTGGGCAGTTTTCCCATCTCTTTCAACTTTCTGGTTTAAAAGCCCGTGTTTGGGCTTTCCCCCCTTTCCTGTAAGTAGTCTAGTCCAGATATAGATTTTCTGTATCCAGGACTGTATGTAAGCTTCTGTGCCCACCAAGCCTTTCAGTGTTGGAGGGAAGCTTTCTAGCTTATCAGTGGGAATAGTAAGCACTAGGTAGCCTATCTACCACAAGAGGAGTAGTTTCTGACCCAGAAATTGTAGTTTATTGGCCATTTGGTTAGATTTTCCATCTCTTTCAACTTTCTGGTTTAAAAGCCCAAATTTGTGCTTGTTTCCTGCCCTTCCTGTAACTAGTCTAGTCCAGATACAGATTTGCTGTATCCAGGACTGTTTGTAAGCTTCTGATTGGTGTCAAAGTCTGCTCTTCAATTTTTCCCTTAGGTCTACTAGTTCTCTCCTGCACTTTTACTAGCTTATTAATCTAGCACTTTACCAGGCTTCTTGTAGCAATTATTGTAGCACACAAAAGTGCTACCAGCACTAAACATTCTACAAGGAAACAGCTCCAGTACTTATTATTAAATCCCACCCCTCCAAGCATATCTAAAGGTCAGCTCCCTGTGCTATCTCCTATTAACCTGGTGAACTTGGGCATCCTGAGGGAATGTAGCAACTGCCTCATGTACATTGACAACCCTCTCCTCTTACCTCCCAACATTCAGACTTGCGAGAGATGCATTTATATATCCACTCTCCAACCAAGACCAGAATAGCTGGTCAAGAGGAGAAGGTCAACACTTGCACCACACCACATGGAACACATACCCTCCAGAACACACACCAATGCTGCCTTTACATAAAAACACAAACCGCACATGCACTTTCATGGAGACTCTCAATAAAAATCTACCCAAACAGCAGAAACCTCCAAGGCAGAAACACACTTGACCACCACAACACAATACTAATCATGAGACACATAACTCTCCTAAACAATGGGCCACTCAACCAAAGCCCCTAAGGCAAAACAGCATGCCCAACACACTAGTCATAGGTGACTCGATAGTGAGGCACACTGATGTCCCACTCACTAGGTTGAATAAGGAGAAAGTAACAGTCAGCTGCCTGTCAGGCACTAGGATCTGCCACATAATGTACACACTCAGGTTCCTCAACAACAGGTACAGATATGACTTTGTCATTGTACATGTGGGTGTAAATTACCTGAGACATACATCCCTGGACTACATGAAAAGAAACATGGAGGAGCTCCTGAATTATGTAGCCCAGACGTGTATGACCCTAGCCCTGAGCAGCATCCTACAATACCCAGAATGATACTACAGTACAGGCAAAAATAATGACTGATTTCAACAATTGGCTAAGTTTCTGGCGTCATTCTAAGGGGATTCAGTATCTGTCTGCCTGGGATGACATGATTGACAGACCTCAATGCTTTGCCAGAGATGGCCTGCATCTGTCACCCATGGGCTTCCGCATACTGGCCAAGGCTCTTGCCACCCCTATAGTGTCCTTTTTAGGTGGTGTTCCAAAGACCAAATTACCACTGTAACAGTTACAAACAAATGCAGTCTGAGGGTCATGCTGCTCAACGCTAGAAGTCTAAATCTCAAAATGCACTCACTCAAAGCACTCCTTAAAATGGAGAACATTGACATTTCTGCTGTAACAGAGTCGTGAAAGCACCCCTGCATTACCAGGCTATAACTCATTCCACATCTTTCGGCCCCAGAACTTGGACCGAAGCTCCAAAGGTGGTGGTGTTTCCATATTCATAAAGGATGCACACACCTCCAGACTGGTAGCCCAGCATAACACATCTGAGATACTTCAGGTGCAGCCAACATTGGTAAGACAGCGATTCAGGTAGTAGTCTGCTATAGGTCCCCAACCATGTCCCAAGACTCACACTCCACATTTCTAAGCACCCTGGAGAATATTAAGGTCCAACCTAACACTCTTATACTGGGCGACTTCAACTACTCCTCCATTAACTGGGAAAACTACTCATGTACCAATACACTTGCCCAACATTTCCTGGAATTCATTAATTTCAATGCCCTCGACCAGCTTGTTCTTACCCCACTAGAGGTAGTAACATCCTTGACCTAGTCATTACTAACATGGGCGACCGTTGCTCTACACCACTAGTCAACTCCTCCCTTAGAAATCCCCCCCCCCCCCGCAAAGCTAACCACCATGAAAAACTTCTCCAAAGCTAACTTTGGGTTCCTAAAACACAGGTGGCTAACTTCACTGCAGCCATGCAAATGGAGAATAGTTGCATGACCGCCAAATCATACACCAATGCAGTGTATGAACATGTACACAAATGCATGGATCTCACCATACCCACTAGAACCAAGATACTCTTCTCCAAAAAAAGGAAGCCAATCTGGTGGTCCCCTGCCATAAACAAACTCTACAACAGAAGGAGGAAACTGATGCAGAATAAGCTGAAGTCCCAAGACTGGAAAAACGCCCTTATCAGCCTCAACAAAAAGTTGAGATCCCTCATCAAATCCTCAAAAGCTAGCTATGAAAACAGAATTGCAGCAGTTAGTAAAGACAACCACAAGGCCTTCTATAGTTATGTAAAGAATCCCCACGGCAATACGGAGATTTGCTCTGAGCTACTGCACAATGGTACCTTCTATACTGAGCTAACAGATATTGCCAATATACTGACAGACAAATTCAGTGCCAAATTTACTCCTCTCTCCCCCCTAAGGGACCAGTCACAATACCAGTAGATTACCAGGGACCCAGTATTAGTGCTGCATAGGTTAAAACAGCACTGTCCAAGGCCAAGAATACAGCTTTTATGGGACCTGACAATATCCCTGGCTGTGTTCTATATGAACTACAGAGTGAACTGGCACCTCACCTGTGTGCCCTGTTCAATAACAGCCTCATTTCAGGCTTTGTCCCTACTGAATGGCACACTACTACAGTCATCGTTCTCCACAAAGGAGTAGCAACTACAGACCCCATTAGCCTGATGAGTCTGATATGCAAGCTATGGGACGCGTCATCATGGACCTAGTAAACAAGGACATAGGGACTCTCCATACTCTGGATCCCACACAGTTTGGTTGTGTGAAGGGTAGATCATGCCTGCTCAACTTCTTTGAGTCAGTCACCAGAGCTATGGATGAATGCAAGGTGGTTCATACAACCTACCCTGATCTGGCCAAGGCCTTTGATACCATTCCCCACTTAGGAATCATAGAAAAACTCACTAAGCTAGGCATCAACCCCTATATCACTAGGTGGGTTGCAAACTGGCTCACAGGTAGAACCCACAGTGTGAAAATAGCAGACTCCAAGTCAGACTGCTGACCAGTCACGCGTGGAGTCCCACATGTTTAGTCCTGGGTCCTTTCCTGTTTGGTATCTACTTCTTTGAAGTCCAGGCCAACATGAAAGGACTCTGGCTGACAAAGTTCACAGATGATTGCAAGTTGGGAGCTATTATTAACTCCCCAAGTGATGTTGCCATCCTACAGAAAGGCCTCACTGAGACCAACGATTGGTGTCAGCACCATGGCCTTAAGCTCAATGCCAAAAAGTGTGTCGTCATCCCCTTTGGGAAAACCCCAGTTCCCATGAATTACCACATCGATAGTAGTCCACTGAACACAGAAGGTGTTATAAGAGATCTGGGAACACAGGTTGACAGCAATCTCTCTTTTGACCACCACATTGTCACTGGGGCCAGAAAGTCCTTCTATGTGGCACATCTCATTACTAAGGGTTTTGCATCCAGGAAGAAAGAGGTCATTGTCTCCCTCTACTCTTCCCTCATTAGGCCAATCATTGTGTACAATACCCATTTGGCATGTACCTCACTAAACACCTGCAACAACTGGAGAGGTCGCAAAAGTACCTCACAATGAGGCTCCTAGACCTTAAACATTTGTCCTATATGGACAGACTAAAAAACTCCAACTATTCTCTGTCTCATATCACCTACTTAGAGGCAATCTCTGCTTGACTTACAAAGCCATGTCTGACCCAGCTCTGTTAGAAATGCTACATCTGAAGAAATCCCTCTGCACCACACGCTCCAGAGACCTCAACCTTATTACCACAATCAACAAAACATGATGGAGGGACAGGTTCATAACCCAGAGACTGCCCATGCAATGGAATAGACTTCCCATACATTTCAAGCAGTGCACCTCACTGGCCCTCTTCAAGAGAAATCTTGATGAGTGGATGGGAAATAGAAAATTCACCCCAGGAATCACTCCAGTGGCTTTACTCGACAGAGGCACTGGGAACTAAGGTCGGGTGGCACAATGCCAAGGTAATCCTATGGGCTAGGCTTGTAAAGGCTCCAGGGCCATTAGCCTAGTACACACCTATGAATCTATGAACTACAGTTTCAATAAGTATACCAAATTATATAAAATTAGACATAATATAAACACATTGGGTAAGAATAGATACAAGTTACATGAAAATGAATTAATAGTTAGAGACATTTTAACCAGTTTGTAGAGTAATTTAAAGTAGTTTAGTATAACACAAACATGAACTGCAATACAAAATGAGAGAAAAGGAGGCTTATGGTATATTTAGACAGAAATCAAGGGGAAATAAATTGACAGAAATAGGGAAGTGAATGAAGAAGGGAGACTAAGGAGATTTAAGGTGTGAATAGGTATTTATCCACATTTATGGATATATAGTTTAGCTTTTGGCTATGACGTCTTTCAGAATGGTTTTGAAGGATGGGAGGGAGGGTATTGACCTGTTGGGTAGAGATAAGGAGTTCCAGGCCTTAGCAACATGGTGCAAATATAGACAATACCCAGCAGGTTTGTGGACAGCCATGAGTCTGTGGTCACTGGATCATAATGATAGACTAGGAACATAGTTGTGTAGAATGTCATTTAGTGCTGGACAAGCAGATGAATTCTTGATAATTTTATAGATGGTAAGAAGCTGTGTATACGTGCCTCTCAACTTCTTAGCATAAGAAATCTGGAGAAACCCTAAAATAATGGGACAAAGGCCCAAAAATAGGGACAAATTTTAAATTTTGCTCTTATAGACTTAGAAATTTGCTAGAATAACAGCATTTGTCTTAGCATGCATTTTGTGAAGGAAATGAAGTCTGAAACTCAAATGTATGGCATTATTTAATTATTTCAATCATCAGTGATTTGCCAGAAAACCGCAAATTTTATGAGGAATATGCCAAAAAATATGAGGCATAAATCTGGACATTCTGCAAAAATCTGGACAGTTGAAAGGCACGTATGTATACATACATATATATATATATATATATATATATATATATATATATATATATAGTTACATTTGAAAAGATCAGACGGCTGAAATATCGATATTTCAGAAGATCGATCTTTTCAGATTGTTAAAAAAAAACAAAAGCAAAAAAAAACCAAGAAGACATTATTACAGGGGGGAGCAAGCCCCCCTGCACCCCCCACACCCTCTGCTTAATTTATACCAACTCCGAGATCGCGCTAAACTGACAGTACAGCGTGAAATGGGAAGTTTTCCTATTCCCTGCTGTAGCGTGATCTCAGAGTTGATTTGTGTAAGTAGGGGGTTGGGGAGTACAGGGGGGCTTGCCCCCCTGTAGTAACGTCTTCTTGTTTTTTTTGTTTTTTTGTTTTTTTAACAATTTGAAAAGATTGATTTTCTGAAATATCGACATTTCAGCTGTTTGATCTTTTCAAATGTAACTATATATATATATATATATATATATATATATAGTTCTAACCAATTTAGGCTTTTTAGTGCTATACAGTGGGTTCTGAAAGGAGTATTTGCTGCAAATTTAGCAACTTTCTTAAAGAATTTAAGACAAACTATCCATCACCCTCCTTTCTTTCCTGAACCCAAAAATGAGGTAGAAGGGACACTTCATATCTTGGTTTTCTCAGAACTAAGTCTTTCAGATATTCAGATCAATTTTTTTATTTCTTGTGAAGTTAAGTAGACAATCTGTGTCAAAACAGACTATTTCCAAATAGTTGCCTACGGCTATTTCCTTTTGTTATACTCACCACGACAAAATTATTCCCGGCAAGGTCAATGCCCAGTCTGTCGGGACCTTGGATTAATCTGTTGCTTTCTAGAAAGGATTGGATCCTAGAAGTATTCTAGAAGCTGCTACTTGGTCCTATGTGCATACTTTTGCAAAGCACTATAAGCTCGATTCCTTCTCTAGGTCTAGATCTGGCTTTGCAAGGATCATTCTCCAGAGGCTCCTGAACTCTTGTCCTTCCACCTTTCAAATGTAGTAAGCTAAGGTAATCTACCCGTATAGCTAAGGTTACTGCAACAGTTAGTAATATGATGGACATAGTACAGTTGTGTAAGTAAACATATCATCATAACAGTAGATGTTTGAATGGTCACTGCTGTAGTAGCCTCTCACTTCCTCCTCCCCTTGTTTTTGGTGTGTTGTTTATCACAGGGTGTGATTATTTATTTTTTTGTTCTTCTTAGCATTGTCCATTTAGGGCTCTGACTCTCTCTGTTTGTTGGCAGGAAAGCTCTGAAGGGCTTGGCACCCAAACTTATCTTTTAGTCAGCTTAGCGTGAACTGACAGTTTGGGCACTTAGCAGGCACACTGAAACTTTGGAAACTGTCCAACTGTTATATCTTTGGTGGTATATAAGCCATTTATCTAATGCTACTGAAGCAGTGATCATTCAAACGTATACTAGTATGGCAAGTTTACATACACAACTGTACTTTATTGCTTTCCCAGTTAGGGAGCCACAACATGCTTCCCACTCATACTTCTGAAGTATTACACCATCCCATGTGCTGGACACCTGGCCAGCTTTCATGGCATGGGAGCTCTACTGCTATAGGATTTGATCCCTGACACTCCCCAACCTGCAACTTACCTGTGTGGCTATCAATTCCTGCTTCCTGTCACCCTTACACATACTGTATTGTAGCATTGCTATTACCTGCCACTTTGTCCCACCCCACCTGTGCATATGATGACAGCTGTACTCTGTTCACTCCATCTCGCCAATGTGGATAAAGTAATGTCTGATTCACAACATGGCCAGTCAGTGCACTGTAATACATACCCTTTGTGTGTTGGTGCATGCATCACTTTTATGCTGTCTTGTCCTTATGGCCCTTAGTTGTTGACCCGATTCCATATTTTTACCAGTTCCATAATATATTGCACCTGTTTCAGCTTTGAGTGGGGTACTGCTGCACCCAATTGCTATGATGACTCAGCACCCTATGCCTCCTCTGCTGCAACAACAGGTCTGACAGGCAGTATTGCAGTGTTTCCAAGTTATAGATTCCTCTGAATTGCCATATTGTGTATGATGGTACACTTGACAAATAACTGATTGCAGCCACCAGATGTATCCAAACAAAGGATTTGTATATAGGTTCAATAATGTTCCATGCCTGTGAATGCACAATTTGATATACCATCTCTACTGTAGTCTGGTGGTTTTGGACAGGATCATCATCCATAGTTCCAAGGCATATTCTGCATCACCCACAACTCACAACAGTGGGTACTATTATGAGTGGCCTGCTGCCTACATCAATGGGAGCAACATTCCAGGCCTCTGCAGTTGACATTATACACCTACCAAATAGATGGCTCTGTGGGAAGTCACCACGCATGAAATGGTGGTATAGGCTATATGTGTGCCAGATGTGGTAATCATGGAAACTGCCTGGATGGCACACAAACAAAGACGCATTGTTTATAATACTCTGTGCATTGCACTACCAGCTGGTACTTGATAAGAATTTCAACCCTTCCAACTGATGTACCAGATGCAATGTGGGACATGTGGAGCCTTGATGGCAACGTGGGTGCACTTGAATGGCCCTCAGGACCTCAGAAAAATAGTTTTCATTATTTTGCTTGTATAGTAGTGATTGTCTCATCTGTTGTTCATGGCAACCATATATGCTCCGCCATGTGCTGCAGTATCATGACAAGGAAATGGTATAGGGTCCACAGGTCTGATGCCTGTGAAACCTCTCGAACATGCCCTCGATAGATGTTGAAAGGTACCCATAGGAAGGATGGCTGATGCTGCACAGACCTTTGTGTCCACTGGATAGGCAATCCCAAGCAACCCTGTTGATCCTAAGTGTGGACAGATCATGTCTACTAACTCCCATATGGTATGTCTGTCCACATGGTAGTGGTTAGCAATGTTCTGGTCATGGAGGTGATTATATATCATCTGCTGTGATGAACAGGAGCATGATGATGCACAAAATTACTTGCACTGACTCCAAATGTAGACTGCAATATATGCTTCTCGGCTAACACTGCTGCTACTTGTAGCATAATAAGAGTGAGTGACGCTTCTGTACACCAGAAAATCTTTGCATTCAGGATAGAGGAACTCTTTGCACTAAATTTTTGTGCCTGTGCTCCATCATGTTTGATGCCATTATTTGATACATAATATGTACGTCTTTATGGTGTTTTTGTCATTTCATATCTTCTTTTATATTTTCATTTCTTTAATCTGGTGCTTGGTTTTGTTGATAAAGCTATATAGCTTGCCCCAAGACATTTTTCATCTTTATCTTAGTTCTGTCACATGAGATTTTTTTTTTGTCTTCATTATTCCCCCTCCCCCTCTATAATATACACAGCTCATTCTTTCTCGAAATTGGTGAGAGCTGACTCAAACCTCTTTGTTCCCTTGGGCAAGATGCAGTTAATAGGCCATCATCTAGGCAACCATCAGGGACTTTTTTATTCCCCATCCATGTTTTTCAGTCTCACACATGCTTGTAATGTTCAAGGCCAAGGTCTGCAAAGGGTCATGGTGTAATTGTCCATGCCTCTCACGAGACTCAATCGAAATCCTATATTCCTACCAACAGCATGCCCTCTGACCTTGGTCTCCACCAGTGATTCAATCATAGTGGTATTCCTACGCAATTGCTCTTTCAAATAGGCTTCATTTTAAATCTTCAATTTGCATTTTATGTCATACAGCAGTAGTGAACAAGTACAGCTAAGCAGCAAACATTTCAGGGTCCTAGTCTCTGTCCTCATGTAAAATTATGTGTCATAGTGACTTTACAGAGGCAGAAAGAGTCAGTTTGGGACCTTTTGCAGTTAACTCCACCTGGATGAAGAAGAACAAGTCTTGTTAATAAAATGTATAGACCCCAAGGCTTGAAGTGCAAGGTTGGGAATGTATGTGCAAGCTGCAGAAATAGAGTACAAGATGTTTCAGATGTTGGCATGGAAGGCAGTACAAAACACTGTCAGTAGAGAGCAGATGCCTGACAGTCTCAGTTCACAGATTACTTTGTCTATGTAAATACCTATGTTAGAGGCATTGCAACAAAAGATTTCTCACTAACATTCTTGATTTTACTGTTTGTTCTGTAAGTAAATGCTACTAACTGACTGTGAGGGACTTTCTATTGAATTTTATGCTGAAAGTGCACAGTATATGTAAAGCAGTCAAATAACAGACTACTTGACAACTTTATAGTCAAATAGATAAATCTTTCAAAAGTCCTTTGTCCTTCCCCTCCAGGAATCCTTCAGTCTAAGCTGCAATTGAACTGTGGTCATCTTATTCACAATCAGAAGTCCATCACTCTGTGCCACAATGATATTTCTCATCTAAAATGTTATGCTTTTAGGGTATTTGGGCACTTTACTGACTTTATTTTGTATTGTTTTCCACTTTCGTTTAATTTTGTTTACTTTTTTAAGGATGGTGAGTAAACATAGCAGCAGTTTTTTTTTTCTGTCTGTACTTTGCAGCAGTTTAGCTCCCTGTCATGAAACAGCAGACCTTATATTCTGTGGGCTCTCTAACTTTGGTATATATTACCATATTGATATAGTGTCTGTCCATTTTCTAAAATACTGTACCTGTGAACCTTTGGAATGCTGCACATTGGATTTCAAATGTACCCATTTGTTTAATTTTATTTTTGACCATGTAGGATATATAACTGCTGAAATGACCATTTAAAACAGAAGCCACTTGTTTTAGGACACCATTTCAACATAAACAGCAGTATAATCTATTTTTCCTGAAGTTTTGTATCTCCCTTTGCACTCTGTGTAATGTAATGGTTTGTGAAGAAACATGTTTAGGCATGAAGAAAGGGTTTAAATTATAGCTGTATATAACTATACTTGTGTATTGCTTTTTTATCTAATACCCCCATGATAGGTGATTTGCAGCAACAGCTAAAGAAAGTTTATTAAAAAAAAAAAATTCAGATTTCATTTTGCTTTTACTTGGCATATTAATTTGTGATGGCACTTGTGGAAATTTGCAGAGAGGGCATAAATTATAGTGTACTATTTTATATATTTTAATTAGAATTACTTTCTTATTTGGTACGGGTTTGTGAACGGAGATGCAGCAATGATTTTTCCCCAACACATGCAGTTTCATTTTTCTCTTTCTTTCTGTCGGTGGCAGTGAGGGGGTGCTTTTCTGTCTTTAGATGCTTGTAGAGAAGTTGGGAAGTAGGTGTTACAGAGAGCTTGACAGTTATTCTAGTTGCTGCAGGTTCACTCAATGGATGCTGCTCCAGCCTGTCCTTTTTTATGAAGATTTTGTCTTTGTTGACAACCTTGAAAATTTGCTAAGATTTCTTTCAAATTATAGGTACACAGTTTCTAATTTAAAAGCAGAATCATGTAAAACAGTAAAATGAAATGCAATTATTTAGCTTATACATTGTGTAATAATTGTTCAGTACATGTTTTTATATACTGTTGCTGAAGTGTGACTGTTTCTGATATTTTATTTAAGAATGATCTCAAAGTCAAGGAACACAAAGGTCATTGTCCACACTTTATGAACACTAATAAAGGAGTACAGCTGCCTCTAATAACAAATACTAATTACTATTGTTTTATCAAACAATGTTTACACAGCATAAACTGTTTACAGTATCAATAACACTCTGAAAACAAATGCTGCACCTCTGGTTCGGAGTGAGAACTAGTACTTGCTAAATCAACTAAAACATGACACTACATATCCTTTTACTTTGTACTTGATAAAATTAATGTTCTTTCTGAAACAACTGGAACAAGTAAATTATGTTGATTATGTACACCAGTAAAACAGTACCTTGATATATCCCTTAGAGTGACAAAATAACTACATTTTACATTTCAAAAACAATTTTCCTTTATCATAGAACCAAATTTTGCATTAAGCTTTTAACTCATATTTCTGCAAAATACACATATACATCTAAGCTGTATAGAATCTGTTTCAGGAGTACTTTTAAAGGCTGTTTAAATCATAACACTCTTCTAAAAATCACATGCAGCAGCAACATGTACTTAAGAGAAATGCTTCACTGTTGGCGTTCAGCTTATTGATCACTGCTGCAGTAGCATTAGCTGTATGGGTTATATCCTCACAGGGATATAATAGCCTTTTAGCTTCCAAAGCTTCAGGGCACCTTCCACTCACCCAAACCATCAGTCAGTTGGAGCGGAGCTGACTAAAGACAAGTTTGGGTGCTAAGCCCTCCAGAGCTTTAATGCCAACAACAGTATACACCTCAGAGGCTTTCGAGAATCAACAGTTTGCTCATGCTGTTCCTTAGCTGGAGAGTTAATTTTCCTTTTAGGAAAAAACTGCCATTTTAAAACATGTTTCTTTATTAACAATTTCTTGTTAAGGGAAGTTATTGTAAAGCTATGAGTTTGTGTTTTAACGCACTTTCATGACACTTTATTTTTGGCTTGAACATGGAACAAACTACCGGTCTCATGGGCGGTCCTTCCTGCCACAAAAAGAAAAACTTAAGCAAACACCCTTTGCCACAATTGCAGGCTAGCAATTTGCCTCAGCCACAGGTGGGTGACTCTGCTGGGCCTTTAGATGTTCCTCAGACCACTCATCTTTAACCCCAAATCCCTATGATGTAGCGTTTATAGCCACTATTAACCATTGGTTAACCATGTCCTCTGCTGCTGTTGGGATCCCCTCAGTGGGCAAGGAAGAATCAATCTTCTTAGTCATGGGAGATGGAACAGGGAAGATTTTATTATTTTGTCAGAATGTTGTACCCATCCCTGGGGAAACTGCTGCTGCCATTAATAACACTGTTGCCCACAAGCAATACTGCTTTTCCTGAAGAGATTTAAGATTCTGAATCTGGCAGGAAGATTAAGAGATAGTTTAAGGGTTTTCTCCTCAAATTTCTGATTCAGACTCAGACTCAGATGAGAGCTCAATTTCTAATTATTTCTGGGAGTATGTCTCTTTTTCTGAGACTGTTTCCAGAATGAGACAATGTTTTCAGTGGGAGGACACTGAAGATTCTCAACTGCTTGTCAGCAGTAGTAGTAGCTCACTTGAGACTAGACAGATTCGGAGTGTTTCCTTACCTGGATGACTGGCTCATTACTGCTCCAACCAGGCATCAAATAATCAAAGTGAGAGATTATGTACTACAGCTGTGCTCTCACCTAGGCATTACAATCAATCTCAACAAATCTGAACTAGAACCAACTCAAGTGCTGGAATTTATAGGAGTCCATTTCAACACTGTATCAATGACAGCCTCTCATCCCCTGCCAAGGCGACAAACTATAAGATGTTTAGTCAAAAAGATAATTCAGAACTCTTCACTGTCAGCCTGATGGAGTCTACTGGTATTAGGGTCGATGTCTGCTGCCATAATTCTGGTACCATTGGCAAGATACCATATGAGAATTCTTTAGTGGACAGTGGCAACTCAGTGGTCCATTCTGTACCAGCCTCTGTCCACCCAGATCAAAATAACTTAGGCATGCAAAAGATATCTCAGGTGGTAGTTTTGATCAGATCTCACAAGTCCACCCATTCATACTTCCTCAGCCCAAGGCCATAGTGACCAGGAATGCATCCCAATTTTGGTGTGGGGGGCACTTCTTGGGAAAAGACAGTCCAAGGCACCTGGTCCCCAGAATAGGCTAACATGCATATCAATGTCCTAGAAATGAGAGTGGTTCTTCTAGAGTTGCAGGCCTTTCAAGGCTCTCTCCTTTCATGGACTATTGTGATTCAGACAGTCAATATAGCAGTAGTCTGGTGCATCAACAAACAAGGAGGAACCAGATCTTACCCCTTATGTCAAGAAGCTCTGAGAGTGTGGCAGTGGGTGATTTCATCCATTCGATTTCTGATAGCAATACACATTCTGGGAAATTCAATGTGATAGCAGACAATTTGAGCAGGTCCATTCTGTTACCTCATGAGTGGTCTCTGAACAAGGAAATTGCAGAAAACATATTTTGCCAATTGGATCAGCCATTCTGCAACATTTTTGCATCTCCCCTCAACAACAAGTGCAGCAGGTTCTTTGCCCTGATTCCCCCACTGGGGAGACACTGAGAGATGCTCATCTCCACAATTGACCCCCTGGTCTCCTTTATGCTTACCCCCACAACTCCTTTAATCCCCAAATTTCTGCAGAAAGCATCTAGATTGAAGAGCACAGTCATCTCATTGCCACTTACTGGCCTGATCATATTTGGTTCCCATTCCTCTAGCCTCATCTAATTCATCCTCCATGGATCGTGGATCCAATGCCAGATCTTCTGAGCATCCGACTTATCCATTCATTATAGGCCTAAAATTGATTACATGGCTTCTCCATTTCCATTGATAGCTAGACAACCTAGGCTGTCCTCCCCTTTTGTCTTCCCACTAAGCTTCCAATAGGAAGATTTACAAAAGTAAATGGAAAATATTTGTTGTTTGGGTTCAACAGAAAGACATCAACCCTTTTTCATTGCCAGTATCCAAGGTTCTCAAATTTTTGGCTACTGTTTTTAATGAAAGGGATAGTTCTTCAACAGTTAAAGAACAATTGGCTGCTATTTCTAATTTTCATGTCAGAGTTGATAATTCTTCCTTAGCTTCATCGTGACTATGTAAGGCATTTATTAAAGGAACCTTTTTACTGAAATCTCCCTTTAAAGATCCTACTCCACCATGGGATTTGAACCTAGTCTTACAAGCCCTGACTCAATCACCATTTGAACCAGCTACGAAATGTAAGCTAAAGTTTTTAACTTGGAAAACAAAATTTGTGGTCGCTATTACATCAGCTAGGAGTAGCCACAGTGGTGCAGCGGTAGCATTGTCACCTCACAGCAAGAGGTTCTCCCATTCGATTCTCGGCTGGAGCGCCTTCTGTGTGGAGTCTGCATGTCCTCCCCTCGGTCGAGTGGCATTTGAAAGACATGCGTAGGGCGTGCCTTCATTGAAGGTTGGGCGTCGAGCTGGCACTGTAAAAATCTACTGCCAATCATTAGCGGACCGGAGCTCCGCTGTGGCAACCCCTAACCGGGAAAAGCCGAAATAAGAACAACAACATTACATCAGCTAGGAGAGTTTCAGAACTGCAAACCTTATCTTTTAAACCCCCTTATTTGACTTTTCATAAAGATAGAGTATCTTTACAAACCAACCCATCTTTTCTTTTTTAAGGTGGTGTCAGGATCCAACATTAATCAATCCATAAACCTTCCAGTCTTCTTCCTAAAATTCTCCAACAAAGGGGAATCCATTTTGCATTTGTTGTATGTTCACAGGCAACATAAAACTGACAAATTCAGAAAGTCAGATCAATTATTTGTCTCCTTTTCAGACTCTAGATTGGGTAAGCCAATTACCAATATAACCTTATCTAAGTGGCTAACTGATTGCATTTCTTTTGCCTATAATAAATTGGGTTTGCTCCTGCCAAAACCTTTGAGAGCTCATTCAGCTAGATCCATGGCAACATCTTCAGTATTTCTATCCAGATACTAAATGGATATTTGTGCTGCAGTCACTTAGGCTAATCATCATACTTTTATTGCCCATTACAAAGTTGATCTGGTGTCTAGGAGAAGAGCAGCCTTCTGCTCAACAGTACTCAGGAAAATCCTTTCTTAGAGTCCACCACGGATTCAGGTAGCTGGGAATTCTAGCCCACATGTTGAGGAATAAATGAAAATTGACAACATCAGATGAAGTTATGTACTCACCATGACTTTCCATCTGTGTTGCATACCTCTCAACTGTACAGCTTTTCGCAGAATGTCCAGATCAGCTTTTTGTCTCGTATTTTTGGTCCATTTTTCATAAAGTTTTGTTTTGCTGGCAAATTAATGGCAAATCATTAAAGACTAAAGTTAGAAAACAGTGAAAGACATCTGATTTTCAGACTTTTATATCCTTCAGAAAATTCATATTAATGCAAAACCTGTTATTTTATCAACTTTCTATGTTTGTAGGAGCAATATTTAGAAATTGTCCCTATTTTTGGACCTGTATCCCACTTTTATTTATGGCTTTGTTGAGATTTCTTGTTCTAAGAGGTTGAGATGCATGCTGTGTTGTCCATATTCATTCTTCCTCAACTCCCCTCCCTCCATCAGCTGACCTTTTGTAGTTTATGACTTCTGGAAGAGCGAGAGGAAAGAAGAAGAGCCAGTGTTTCTCTTTTTGAGCTGCAGACAGTGGTTTCTCATATATACATTGTTGTTTAGAAATAAAAGGCAGCAAACAAGATCTCAAGTATGCAGGTAGACTATAGCATTATGGGTACGGGAGGAGCTCGAGAGTTTGCAGTAGGCCACGAGCTGTAAAAAGAGTCCTAGCTGGATCTGAGTAACAGATCTGAACCCACATGTTGAGGAGGAATGAACTGTTGCTCATGAATGAAGCTAACCATAAATGATACAACTAAGTAAATTTTATCTATTATGTCTGTATAATGGAGCTTTCCACCAGGGCCTCTGCTGTGAAAGGCACTGCTCAGTCTGACATTCCCAGCAAACAAATGACAATAAATTAAGAAATAAATTAGCCTTTTTCTTCCAAAATACATTAGTGGAGTAAGAAGTTCATATGGTACAAAAAGAAGTATGCTACGGAACTTTTCAAACTGAAGACGCTAATTGGTAATTATTTTTACGCTAAATCTCTGCATAAAAAGGCATGACATATTAATAAGTCTAGTTCTCACAAGCCAGTAAGGGCTTGCCATTTTCTCTGGTCGTTAAGCAGGCTTTTGTCTGGCAGAGGTGACTGTATGATCAAGAAGTAGTCTTGTTTAAGGTTTAAGCTTCAGAATGTAAAACTACTAAAATAATGGAAATTCCTCGCCAGTACCATTCAGTCTCATATCAGAATGGAACAAGCTAATATGCCTGCTTTTAAGAGAAGCCCTAGCAAAGCAGAGCTATAATTATTGTGACTAGATCCAGCAGCCAATGAAGACCAATACACTTTTCAGACAGTAGTTAAACATATTAAAATGTTGAATACTTGTAGCTAAAGTAGTGTTAAACAAAAATCAGTCATTCATTTTTTGAAATGTTTACTGTTGTCGTAGAACATAATCTACCATAGTTTTAAAATTGATTCTTATTAAATCCAGTTATTCATCATGTGGTCGCGTGGGTTTCCTCCGGGTACTCCGGTTTCCTCCCGCATCCCAAAGACATGTGTAGGTGGATTGGACACTCTAAATTGGCCCTAGGTGTGAGTGTGTGCATGTGTGTGTGCCTTCTGTGGAAGGGTGAGCGCTGGGCTGGCAACTCGACACTGCAAAACCCCACTGCCAATCATGAGTGGACAGGTGATCCGCTGTGACGACCCCTAACCAGGAAAAGCCGAAAGGAGAAGAAGATTAAATCCAGTTATTATTTCTCAATAATACTTAGAATTTTAAATGGCACAAGCAAGGTGTTAAAAACATACATGACTATGGATGGTAGAATCCCCAAAGAAATCATGAGAAAGGCCATGCACTCTTTTAGAAAGTTAATCAAGGCTGAGCAGACACAGACCTGTAAAATTAGCAAACTTATATGCATTTCTATGAATCGATATGGTATGTTGTGTCCTTTTAACTCTCGCCTTTAGAACATAACATTTAGGAAATGGTACATCTTTTACAAGAAGATGGTTAATATTTTTGTCTAATTTTAAAGGGGAATTTTCCAAGTGGTGTAATGAACAGGTTATATTCATGGGAGTAGTAATTACGTCAGAGAGGGATACCCGTGCTCTGGTTACATTTCTTAGGGATCACAGTTGTCACTGGCATATGTACAAGGGACCCTAAGATGTCCTTTTATTCAATGTTGCAGTATTCTTAACATATGGGTAGTCTTCAGCCCAACAACCCAATGTCTGGCTTGTATATAACAGCTTTTAGCTAGTGCAAGTATGTGGGACATCGCACGTATGTACTGACAATGTCAGCCATAAAAGAACATCTGCATGTACAATCCTCAGAACTTTTCTGTCGCCATTCAGAAGGTTGACTCCTATGTCGGTCTGCAGTCGGATTCTGTGTGTTGCTGCCAGCTTCAGATAAGTGCCCCGTTGGGGATTTATTTCCTTGCTACTGCTTTTTGTTATTAATTCATGTCATCCAGGAAGGGCAAATGTAGGTGTGGAAGGCAAATTCTACATAAAGATAGCCATGACCTTTGTCTTTTTGCTTAGGGCCTCGTCACAACTATCAATCCTGTTCCATTTGTCAGGCCTTTCTGCCTAAGAGCTTGCATAGCCAACTTTCAGCTTTAAATCTCTACCTGGAGATTCAGCAGCTTAAACATCCAGCTAAAGATGTTATGGAGAGTTCCAGGGGTCCTGCAGCTGAGCAGAGTTAAAAGAGTAAGGTTAGCAAACCTAGACCTGAATCCTCTTCATCTGAGCTTCTTACCTCCAAAGTATCCCTTGAGGTAAGTGAAGACCCAGTGGTAAGTTCGGAGGTCGGGTCTGGCTCCTTGGTGGGTACTTCATTAGAGGCCACTAAGGAATATGATCTTGGCACATCCTCAAAGGCAATGCAGATGTCTGTTTTGGGCAGAATGAGGGAGCTGTGGCTTGCTGCACTCAAGGGCCCCTGGGACATCCCTACCACTTCTGCTAGGCATTTACCTTAGACTACTCCGAATGTTAGGCCTGCTTCGGGTTCCTCTACTTCTCAAGCAGAAATCCATGTAACGAAAAAAACAAAAAAACAAGACATTGTCATGTTCCCTCAGCTCCTTAGTCTGACTGGGATGCTTTCTCCCAGGGTCTTATCAAGGCTTTGATGCCTCTGAAGCCTTCCTTGGCTATCAATGTTCTTTCCTTTACTTCCTCCTCTGTTCAAGGAGTTGGAACACAGGTTCTTTCTACAGATAGTGATGACTCTTCCTCTGATGAAGATTCTCTAGCATATTCCACTCAAATTACATCCCCTCTAGAATATGCTTCTCCAGAGGAAGAATCTGATGGAGGGGATTACCTCGTGGAAGATATTTCTTGGATATGTACAGAGACTCTAAGTTCAATTAGCTAGGTGGTGTTATACTTTGTCAGGTTTATGAATAATAACAATGCAGTTATTAATGAAACTGTTGGTTCTAATGAATGGCTTACATCACCAAATCCTGACTGATGTCACCTATGGTCTATCTCCTTATTTCTCAGTGTGTAATTAAGCAGATTGGCATTGGCATTTTTATACATTGCTGATCTTACAACTGATAAACTCTGGCCTCACCTCCCCTTTTGTGTAAATCACAACATGTGTCTTGGTGTGCAGAACAATTCCACTTTATATCCCAAGTGACTGTAATGAGTTTTTCACAGAAATTGTGAATCTCATTAGTAAGTCAGATAAACAGGGGCTGATGTTCTAGGTTGCTTTAAGTTCCTGGCATGAGCATGGATCTATTTCCTGTAGATGTTGTAATTTCTAGACCTTAAGCCAGTGATGGTGAACCTTTTCGGCTCAGCGTGTCAAAAATTTGGAAAAATGCCTACCTTGACTCTGCAGGCGTGTCACCCCCCCCCCCCAACAAAAGAGAAGCAATGCTTTACATATTAATTTATTTAAAAAATACAGTCCAATTATGGGTGATGCTGTGTATTATAAAAGTAAAAGAAAAATCAGTGACTTGCAATTGAGAAAATCATATGCGCACTGATAATTGGGCTTAAAATAGTGCACCAAAAATTTACCCAACTTTTAACAGTGATTTTGAATTATACTGAAAAAAATATGGATCACATTGCATGTGATTTCATTAACATCAATTAATGACTTTTGTTGCTGAGTTTTAATAAATAAGTGCAGGGTTACATATTTCTTGTATTTTTGCTCATTCAGTTTCTTTAGTAACTTGGTTGTTGGTGAATGCTGGTGTGTCACCCAAAACGTGATGCGTCACCTTTGACACGAATGTCATAGATTCGCCATCACTACTTTAAGCAGTGTTATCTTGATCTGATCATAGTCAACAAATTAAAAAGACTTTGTTGGTACCATTTTTGACCATATGCTATGACTGTGTTGGTGGAACTTACCAAATGATTAAACAGTAATACTGCAAGTTTGTCAAAACTTGTTCTTTAGTTCTACCTGCTTCTGCAGAAGTGATGTTTCTGTACACAGCTGAACTTCTGCAGAAGTGGTGTTTCTGTATACCGCTGAGCTTGAACTTCCATGGATTAATGGTATAACTAAATTTTACCGATGTGTTTGAGGGAACCAGGAAGCTACAAATATCTGTCTATATTAAGGAGGTCACTACTTATTTTAACAGCTCAGTAAAGGATAAGTAGATATAAGGTAGGGGATCATAAGTGGTAATGTTGTCCATCTTGTTTAAGGGAACACTTGTCATACCTGTCAGTCATCTCTCTTAGTATAGCTAATGTACCTCAGAACATGCTGCACCTAAGAACTGTCCAGCTCAGATGTTCATGGTTTTGGAAATGCTGTACAGTCCAGCATATTCACCATGAAGATGAAGTTTGTTGAAAGAAATATGTGAGGATGAGGTTTGATTATTTACAGAGAGTCATACACTTGGAAAGTGTCACCATTTCTGTCAAGAAGAGGCTTTGCATTGTCTGCTCAGAAATGGTGGACTACCTCATCATCTGTTCAGAATTTCTGCTCTCCTTGATAAACTGGAGAGCATAACATTTGCTCAGGTACCTGCTGTAGCTGATATTCCAGTGTTGCCAGCTTTGGTGAGCTGTATTAAAGTGTTCATATGTTTCAAAAACAGGAAATGTTCTAACATTTGTAAAAAAATTTGTATTTTATTCAGTTTATTTGAAAGAAGCCTACTGCTTAAGACACACTGTCCTTGTATGTCTGACCAGTGATTTCCTAATAGCCAGGGGTATGAAACCATTGTGTGATATGTCATCATTTCATTCTACACATTGCTGGGTATGGGCTATCCAGGTGTACCAGACAGCAGCAAACATGACAAGGAGTTTTCTGTAAACAGTGATGAGTAATAAGACAAGCTCTCTCGTACTGTAATTGACTGTAGATAATGTTTGACAACTGGTCACAGATGCAGTGGATTTTAATTTATAGATTCTATAACTGCAGGAATCCAGGTAGGTATACATTGATTGATAAGAGGTACAAGTACAAGGAAAGACCCTCCTTATATAAGAATGAATAAAAACATGCCATATATGAACAGAACAACCTATATTTAAATTAAAATACATCCTAGTGGAAAAACAA
This sequence comes from Protopterus annectens, assembly GCF_019279795.1. Taxonomy (NCBI): domain Eukaryota; kingdom Metazoa; phylum Chordata; order Ceratodontiformes; family Protopteridae; genus Protopterus; species Protopterus annectens. Next base: position 630,983,134 of record NC_056734.1, read on the forward strand.
ATCAGCATGCAGACACAATCTTGCAGATGTACAGAAGCAGAATGCATTGGATTAAAAAGAGTATTTTCCAAATAGTCTACAGATGCTTATAGGTAATGCTGGATTTACCCACAGCTGGCATGATTTGATCATGATGGTGAAGTCCAAGTGATGAAATTGGTATGCCAGCTGTGGGTAAGCCAATGTTACCCACAAATAAAAGTGAAGTGTTGCTATTACACATTGCCATTATTAAAAAAAGAAGGAAATTATTTATCCTTTTAAATAACAGCACTGTCTCTACAAACATCTTGCTATAGTTGAAACACATTATTGTGCCCATTATTTCAGTTTTATCACAATCCAACATCAGAGTGGTTCACAGAAGATGGCTATTTTTGGAGGCAGGCTGTATGCTAAGGCACAGGGCAGATTCATGATCACTTCTGAATGATCATTTATATAGGTTATTGGGGAGCAGTGTATGTGTCTGAGCAAGCTGAAGTACATTACTGAGTGTACTAGGTCTTTTTCATTTTTCACAACCAAGCATCAGAAATGGGCACAGAATGTGGCTTTCTTTTGGGGGAGCAGGCAGTGTGTATGAAACCAAAGGGCAATTACATAATCACTGTTAAATTATCAATATGGATTGCTGGTGTGGTTATGGGTAAATGCATGTAAATGTAACAAGATGAAATATGTTAGTGTTGCCTTTATTTATTTCACTTTCATCATGACCAGACATTAAAGGTGTATACTAAAGTTTGCTGTTTTTGGATAGGAGTGAGGAGGCATGCTTTGTGTGAAACCAGAGGGCAGCTACATGATCACTAGTGAATGATCATTGATATGGCTTCTTGGGGGGTAATATGCGTATCTGAGTATGACTAGTTAAAATACATTATTGTGATCATTATAGCTTTTTTTTTCTGCTCAATGAGACATCAAAAGTATACATAGAAAGTGACTATCTTTTTCTGAAGATAGGGTGTGTATGAAAGCAAAGGGCAATTACACAATCACAATTAAATGATTATTGCTGCAGCTTGTTTGGGTCTAGTATATATTTTAGAGAACAAAAAAAAAGACTAAAGTGCATTACTGTGGACATTAACTTATTTGACTTATTCATTGGCAGAGGTGATGCACCCTTTCAAAAAGGGCACATTCCCTGGGAAATGTGTGAAAAAGGAGCTGAAGCTAGAGTTACATTTTAGAAACACAATTAAAGCACAATCCTTGATTTATCTTTCAGGTTGTTTCTTTATTATCATAATTTCACAGCCTCCTTAATGCAAATGTATTTCAATTTAGTTTACAACAAATATGCACATTTTTATTTTTTCTTATGGGGATTAATATATAAATTATAAAATAGTATTCTTTCTATAATTAAAGAACTAAGGCCATTATGAATTTATACATAAAAGTGATGTGTTTTATCATTTTAAATGACTTAAAAGAAAAAAAAAAGGGAAAGCGTGACTGGCAATTGTGATTTGGCACCCAGAAATTCAATATGCATCTGCGCTGCTATACCCGCAATGAGAAACACAACCCTATCTGTAGATAAATGAACAACCAAATGTATTTTCTAAAACTTTACTAAAGATGTCAGACTGTTTTTGAGAACTTAACCTGTATTGATGGTCTCTACCAGTAGGACTGCTTAGCCATTAAAAGTTTCTGGGATGCCAAGTTTCATTATATTTAGTTTCCATGAGGGCTAAGTGTATACAATGTCTGCTCATGATTTCAGAATGCAGCCCACTTCCAGAACACCTTTATTTGATTGTCATTACATCACAGTAAAAAAAAAAATTAATATTTATCCAGACAATACAACAGTTTCTGCATATAGAATGAGGTCTAAATTCCAATGAATGAATTGACAAAGGCAACATGCTTTAGTGTAAATCAGGAATGAGGCATAATCAAATCCCTGGGGGTAGAATGGTATTCATCGGTGGGTTTTATAGTTAAGTATCTTATCAGAATTCATTGATTTTTTTTCTTGTTTGTATTATGAACTGTCGTAGAAATGTCATATGGCATTATACGCAATGAGTCTGACATTGGGGGGACTGCCTGACCTTTGCTAAAAAGACAGGGTGAAAGTACATTTGTAGCAAGTGTTAGTATTTGTATTTTTATTTTTGCCATAGTATAACAACCCAAGAAATTTGTACTGGTATATTAAACCATAGTGTTGTATTTAGCATCAGAGTATATTAAACATGGCAATCCATTTACACAAGTCCCAATCAAGCTTCATGGATAGAGAACAAAGCAATGTATTTTCTCTAGCTCTTGCCCAATTTATCTGTTATTTTTAACACACATTCTTGTCTTCAAGGAATTTATTATGCCTAATAATGATATATCCTTTCATGGAATATACTACTTTATGCTCTTCCTATGATATCTATGCTTTAACGTGTATTCTTTAGTGTCACTAGCCAGAGAAAGGTCTTGATGTTTTCTACTTTAAAAACTAAGATGATAGCTGCCCAGCAATAATAATAATAATTAAAACAACAGCAATAATAATAATAATAATAATGTAGTGCATGGAGCGCTGAGATTACTCTCGGATATCCAGAACAAGACAAATCAGTTAAATGCTACTGTAGCAAGAGATTCAGCCTTAACAAATTTGTAATCACCCCCTGCTTAACTGGTTAAGATTGGGTCTCATGCTAGGCATTAATATCTGCCATTACTGACCAGCAAAAGACAGTGGCAGAACAAAAAAACATATATGTTCCTGCCTGCTGTCTCTACTGATAATGTGCCTTTCATTTCCTATCATAAACTTAGAAAGTAGCTAAAATAACAGGATGTGTGTGTGTGTGTGTGTGTTTGTTTGCATTTTCTAAAGGATATGAAGTCTGAAGCTGAAACAAATGGTATTATTTAGTGACTTCACTTCTCAGTGATTTGTCTGAAAACCAAATATTTTATAAGGAACCCATTAAACATATAAGGCAAAAATCTGGACATTCTGTGAAAATCTGGACATTTGAGAGGCATAGCAAAGTGAGTGCAAACATAAGGGACTGTGTTGTACTTTCTTTCTGTCAATGCTCACTAAATGCTTTACGGCTTGGAAAGCTGGCAATACATTTAGTACTTTTTCTTTTTATTTCTTCTATAACTAGTTGTACATGGAGCAGATAAAGCTCCATGCACTACAAAGAATTATGGTTGGGTATCTGATCATAATCCTTAATTATGTGTTCTCAACATGGATGCCAAGATTCACCTCTCGAGCTTTGCTCGCAAGGTGAGTTTCTTGGCATTCATGTCTCAAATACATAATAAGCAGGTTATGATCAGTGATTATCATAATCTTCAGTAATGATGATGATGATAACATATGACAATCCAAAATATCCACAGTTTGTGTTAGAGTGAGAGACTTCATTTAATATTTGATCACAGTTATAAATTGCAGCGATGCTTTCTAATGTAATGGATCATTATCTTAGTGAAGTAGGTTTGATCCTGTCCTCCTTTTGTTATAATGGTATTTATGTAAATATGCCAAGATATTTTTTTTTTCTGATGTAGAAGTTGAACAATGATTAAGTAAACATTTTGACACCTCAAGAGAGCTTGATGAATGAGTTATTTTTCCTGCATTCTGTCAGCCTGCAGTCAAACACAAGTGAAGATGTTTTTTAGAGTACAACAAAGACTAACTGGCATGTTTTTACTAATTTGGGAATGCACAGTGTTTACTGGAGATTTCATCAATAATTTAATTCAGCTGCAGAGATTTACACTGAGATAAAGTGATGTCAGGTGTTTAAAAAGCATTAGGATGCCCTCCCCTATTTCTAATCTCTTTATAAATATACTGATTAATACAACCAGGACTGCCTGCTAAATGAAGAGGGGATGAGTTATTTTTATGGATCTTATTTATAGTTGTGATTGCAGCAATACTGCTTAGATGAGTTTTGTTTCTCCAAATAAATGTGATTCATAATCTTGCACAATCAGCATGGTACTGAAATGCATTAATAACTAGCTCTCATGGTTAAGGAATGTTCAGCTGTGCAATAAAGATGTCTTCTTGGCCGACTTCCCAGCCATCCTATGCAGCTAAGTAGCAGAGGTGCTTGCACAAAAACACAAAATCTCACACATCCCCATAGACAAACACTTGTACATGTGTAATTGTATAAACACGCACACACACACACACACACACACACACACACACACACACACACACACACACACACACACACACACACACACACACACACAACATGAGCTCATCCTGTACAGAATTACTGAATGGCTATCTTAAAAGAGAGGCTAAGTAGTGCGCATAAACACACACACACACACACACACACACACACACACACACACACACACACACACACACACACACACACACACACACAAAACTCTCACTACTTACTTGGATTGGCATTCTGAGCAGGGCAAAATGGAGTAGCCTCACCCTGCTTAGATTTGCATAGATCTTGCATAGCCCGGATATCTTTGAGTTGCCATACTATGCACAAATATTTGCAGAAAGACACATATAACTACAGAACAGCCAAATTTTCATAAGCTAAACCCACAGACTTATGTATTTACATATTACTCTGAAAGTCTTGCTGCTCAGTATACCAATGTTGTGCTACTGAGAAGAGAGGCTTTAATGAACTGTAATCCCCTTCTACATTACACAGAACTCCTTACTCCACTTTGTATAGTATGAAAGCTGTTTATAAATTGCACTCAGTTTTTTCTTCATAAAGAGAAACTTGATCTCATTCAGTAGGTTTGTTAAAAATATATTTGATCAGTAACCTTTGTAATTATTCCTGTTAGCCCAAGTAAAGAATTAGGTTCTAGAAATGAATTGCTCATTTTATTATTTTTGTGAAGGATGTATTATTTAACCAGATGTAGGCTTCGTAAACTGAGTTAAGGGAGTTTTCAGTCACACATGAAGATATTCTTTAGAGTGCAACAAGGAATCTCTGGTATTTTCTCAACCGATTTTTCTTCATATTTTGCCCTGTTCCTCATAACATTTTTGATTTTCTGTTAAATCACTGTGGATTACATTCAGTCAATAATGCCAGACATTAGAGTTTTATGTTTCTTATTCTTCTGAAAATACACGTTGATGCAAAACCCATTGTCCTATAAACTTTTTAAGTGAATTAGAGTAATGCTTAAAAAAGTTCCTAGTTTTGGTCTTTGTCCCCCCCCCCCCCCCCCATACACACTTCCTATGGCTTTGTTCAGAATTCTTGAACAAAGAATTTAAGAGGTATGCATGTAGTTCATGCAGTTAATTATTTCATCAACCTAGCTATCAGACAGTGCTCAGCTGTCTGCAAACTATTTATTCACTAAACAAGGAGAAATTAATTAAATTCAAATTATGTCTGTACAGTTCAGTTTAGTCTGCTTAGTGTTTTTTCCCCATCACATTACAGTTAGGAGTTATAGAATTGGTTCCTGCAGAAAATACAGTTGTGTAAGTTGAACTTACCATAACAGTAGATGTTTGAATGATCACTGCTGCAGTAGCCTTAGCTATATGGGTTACATCCTGCCAAAGATATAATACCAGCCATCTTCCAAAGCTTCAGGGCACCTTCCATACTCCCAAACTGTTGAGCAGCTTGAGCTGAGCTGACTCAAAGACAAGTCTGGGTGTGAAGCCCTTCAGAGCTTTCCTGCTGCCAAAGACGACAATCCTCTGAGGCTTTTGAGGATCGACAGTCAGCTTGTGCTTTCCTATGCTGGGCAGGTAAACAACCTTCCACTTTCTTAAATGTATTGATGTTTTATTACTTTCCTCTTCACGAAAGCTACTGTAAAGTGTCAAAGAAATGCTGGCTGTGATTTATGCCATAAAAACAGTTTATCATCTTTGGGAACTGGGTCCTCTGCAGGTGATTACAGACAATACCACAGTGATGTGATACATAAACAAACAATGAGGTACCAGCTCATAAACCCTGTGCTGGCTGGCGATGATATCTTAGGAGTTCGCTTCTCAGCACAACTTAACCCTTCAGGCTTCTTACATACTGTCAGAACCATAGTGGCAGACAGACTCAGCAGATCCTTGATCCAGAGGTGGGGAACACCTCAAGTAGATCTGTTCACCTGTTTTCGAAATAGGCCATTAGTCAAATGCAATCAAGCCCGGAGAACAGATGCCACATCCTTTCCCTGGTTGGAGATGTTCCTGTATATGCTATTCCACTCTTTCCAATAATTTCCAAGTGACTTCAGAAGATTCATAAAGATTTACCAAAAATTACTGTGGTGATAGAGAGTACTCTGTCAAAAATATTGGGGGAGCAAATGGCTGTAATGAAGGAAATAATTCTTTTGAGCTGAGGCCTGGGATCTGAAATGCCTATGCATAGCAAGACCTTACTGAGTTTAATTGTACTGGCTACCAACAAAAACTAATACTAGAAAATAAAAATCAAAATCTCAACCAACTATTTGGAATACTGAACACTGTAAAAGATGTAAAAGAACGTGAAGTTAGATCTTTATAAAGAGGAAGGTTCACATTACAAGGAAATAAAGGTAATTTGGGGAAACAATACATGCTGAATAATGTTTGGGAGGAGGAGGAGTGAGGTTTAAGGGAAAGCAGGAATTGAGCAATTTATGTAATGGACTGAATTCCAGTTGTTATAAAGAAAGAAAGAAAAGATATATGCAATGCACAATGTATGCAAATAAAAAAAATGTTAATATGGTTGGATCCAGTGTTGTCTATTTTCGTCCAGTTCAACTGTGATTGTTAGATCCGACTACACACTGATCTTGAAGCTTTTTAGTTCCAGGGCTCTGACGTCTGCCCTACCCATAAGTCCCTGGCCTCCATCCTACTACTTCAGATCTCATTTGCTGCCTGAAGTGTTCAGTCACGCATCCGAGGTCTCCACTATCTCATATCCTTTGTGGTACTTTTTTTACAACTCCTCCCTTAGCGAGAGAGTTTTTACTCTCTCAAGTTTATTATAAAACTGTGTTAAAAATTTCTTAGGTAATTTAGGTGCGTTTTTTCTTGTTAGTATAGGTAGTTAGTAAGTCTGTTTAGAAAATGATGAGATTTTTCTAGGTCATAATTAAGCATTTTCATAGAAGTCTTTAGGACTATTTAACTTAGCAGAGTTGTATTTATTGTCTGATTAGTTACATAGATAAGTTTAGTCAGCCAACTGAGCAGGGCAATGGAAGCATTTGCATTTCCTAAAAAAAATTATAAGGTTGATTAAGAGAAAATATGAGGGATTGGAAGCAAAAATTAAAGTGGGTGGGGTCCTCTCTGATAATTTCTGCGTAAGCAGAGCAACCAGGCAGTGGTGTCTTCTTTCCCCTTTATTATTTGCATTATATTTAGAACCACTGGCAAAGAAAATAAGGGACTCAGACATTCAAGGACATAATTGGTATGGTAGACAAGAAAACCTGGCTTTATTTGCAGATGATATTATTTTGTCCTCCCGGTCGAGTGGCCTCCGAAAGACATGCGTGAATGGGCATGCCTTCAATGAAGGTTGGGCATCGGGCTGGCAACTCGACACCATAAAAATCGACTGCCAATCATTAGCGGACCGGAGTTCCGCTGTGGCGACCCCTAACCGGGAAAAGCTGAAAAGACAAACAATTATTCTGTACCTGACAAAACCAGAAAAAGACATTACAGTGTTGTGGAACATTTTGAGACAGTTTCAGATCTTTTTGGGATACAAAATTAATAAAGCTAAAACAAAGGCAATAACGGTAAATTATGCACCCACACATGAACTGGTTCAGGAATGCCCATATTTATGGGACATGATAAAATGAAATATTTAGGAGGATGGTTTAAAAATGATTCTAGTGCAGCAGCTAAAGATATGTGGGAAGAGACTAAACAAAATATAATACAAAAACTGAGAAAATGGAAGCTTTGTTGTATGGATATGGATGGTAAGATACAAGCAGTTAAAATGTGTTTACTCCCTTTAGTCTTATACACAGGGCAGGCATATTGTTATCAACCAGAGGAGAAGTTGTGGATAGCAATTAATAAAGAGTTGAAGGACTTTATCTGGGAGGGGAAGACGGTAAATATCAGGTGGGATAAGCTGATTCTTCCAGTAGTACAGGGTGGATTGGGATTACCCAATTTGAAGGGGTATTTCAGAGCTAGGCCGTTAAGACTCCTATACATAGTGCAAACAGAAAACTATCATTCAAAGTGGAAAGGGATGGTGATGAAACACAGGGAAGCTCAAGAAACAATGAGAGACTGGGATTTTTGATACAGGCCTTTATGGAGAATAACAATAATCATGCAGAATATTATATCCATAAAGTAGCAGAAAGTATTCTAAGAACTAAACAAACATGGGAATGGAGAAATGAAATTCTGCTGACAGGGATGACTGCAATTAGGGACACAGACAATAGGCTAGAAGGGGCCAGAATTTATTGGAGAAAACTGGCAAAGGAATCAAAGTATCGGGAGCAAATAACTGGAAAGAGAAAGATGATAAAATGGAGATGTCAAGAATTTATTTGGACTGCAGATTGGAGATTGCCTTCCCTATCAGGGATTGATATCTGAGTGTAGGCCAAAAGAAAGAAATGGGGGAGGGTCTAAATGAAAGACCAGCACTGGTAGAGTTTGTAATAGATTCTAGAACAGAAGCTGCCATTAAAAAGGAATAATTAGTAGAGCATATAAAATATTGCATGATAACTATAAGAATCAATCAGAGGGGGTTAGAAAGGATTGAAAAGAGAGATTGGATAAGCAATTCACAAGAAACAATGGGAGGATATATGTATGTCTCCCAAATATGCAACAAAATCTAGTAGATTTAGGATTTTTGCTTGGAAATGCTTACATAGATATTTTTATACCCCAAGTAGACTCCAGAGAATTTTTCATCAGGCAGACAGTAAATGTTGGAGGTGTGAAGGGGAAGAAAGAGGAAATTGAGAAAATATTTTCTGGGAGTGCAGTGAGCTGATGGATTTTAAGGATTCCCTTCTTGATGCACTTTCAGAGATGCTGAGTGGGCAGATTGGTCTGATGAGGGAGATGATTTTTCTGAGCTATGATACAGAAACAGAATTGCCTAGACATGGTAAGGCTTTGCTGTGTGTAATAATGGTAGCTGCCAAAAAAGCAATTACTAGAAAATGGAAATCAAAATCTAAACCAGCTATAGTGGAAGTAGTGAATATAGTAACAGCGATAAAGCAACTGGAACTGAGATCTTTAGAGAAGGGTAGTGGCAAACTACATAGGAAAAATGGGAATTGTGGGAACAATGCATAAAAGGGAGGAATAAGGTCTAAAAGGTGGCAGGACTTAAATGAGCTATGTAATGTTTAAGTGAGAAAGATTGGGTAGATTATAAGTGATGTATAATGTTTGCAACTGGAGTGTGTCAGTATGGTTTGGGATGGGATGCAAAATGTTTGCAACTAGGATTGTGTCAGTGTGGTTTGTTTTCATTTATATAAATGTATGATTGCTTAGGTAGTAAGTGATGGCTTACTAAAGATGTTTCTTGTTTAAAAAAGGCAGGCATTGAATAATTTATGAAATGTTGCTTATGTTGTATGATATATATATATATATATATATATATATATATATATATATATATATATATATATATATATATATATATATATATATAGATAGCAATATTTGTGAAGTATAAAGTTTATGTTAATACAGTGTGATTACTTGTATATGAATGCAAATTTGCCTATGTCACAAGTGATATTTCAATAATGGTGTTTGAAAAAAAAGTTTAGTCAGCTAGTAATCATTGTATGTGCTTTACTCTTTTCTTCATGGCTGACAGTCAAGGAGTGTGGGCATAAGCTGCCTTCTGGACTCAGACTCCCTCTACATATATTGTTTTGGAGCAGCTCACTTAGATGCTTCTTGTCAAGCCTGCACTTCGTTTCATGCTCAAGCATTACAAACTAGGTGTGAAAAACTAATTGTCAAGGTACTCCTACCTCCCCAGACAGGGTCTGCCGCCCCTACTTCTTCTACATCCACTTCATCTCCCAAAACCAAGGTGAAGAAATCCATAGAGAAACCAGATGCAGAGAAGGACAAGGAAAAACATTGGGCAGAAGCAGGCCAAAAGGAAAATGAGACTCTGAGAAGTCCCGTAAGGCATCTCCAAATCCTTCCCTGTCTTCGGAATCAGATTTAAAATTACCAAGGCTATCTGAGCCAACAGTCTCTCAGAGATGTAAGTCTCTCACTCTGCCCTAGTTCTCACCAGAAATGGTCAACCCTAAACTTCATTTTCCAATTCTTAAGGAGAAGAGCTAACCAGACCACTGTCTGCAGCATAGACATCCCAGTCATTATTTGACCAAACAGGACATCAACAGAATGATCAGAAAATTTCTCAGGATGCAGTTATAGCTTGGGGTTCTCCTGTTCTCCTGGTACTATCCTCTGGGAATGCACTGAGCTCTGGTCCATCTACCCACTTTATGTTCTTTTCCGTTACCAGTTTGGCCATCCTCACCAGTAGCTTCGGGCCTGATCTTTCCAGGAGCACCTTTGTCAGAGCCGATAGTTCAACTAACTTAAAACACCGACTGGTTGCTTTCTTCTTTCAGATCTGACATGTTTGGATCCACAAGAGTCTCAGAGCTGAAGCTTCTGTGTTGAGGCTCAGGGGGAGTTTGACCCTAAAACAGCACCAGACAGCTCAGTGCCAAGATCAGCCACTGAGTCAAGACCCATCAGTTCAGAAGCTTCTGTCCTGTCCAAGGTCAGGAGAGCACCTATGGTATCAGTGGCTTCTTCAACCTTTAAAGCTTTTCATCAGGTATTGCATATGCTAAGGAAAAAAGTGCTGTCTTCAAGGTCAGCACCATCTGAACTCCAGTTTGGATCAGCTTCTGTTTATCATCCTTCTATCAGTTGGTCCTACAGGCTTTCCAGATTTCTAGCTATGTGAGCTCCCAATCTGATTCTGAACGTCTTATATTCCCATTCAGATGATTCATTGAAAACAAGCATGCAAACAAAAACACTTAAACTCTTCACCTAAGTCTGTTACAGAAGACACGGAATTAAATGAGGGTGAACACTCCCCAAGATCCATCTCTTAGAACATCACATTTAGTAAGAATCTGGAACTGATGAAACAGACAGGGGATGGTTCACAGTTAGCCCTTCTTCTGAGGAGTCTGTATTCCTGGAAGCCTTAAGGGCTGGCTCATCTTCCTTCTGGGTGGTACTGCCCATTGATCCACTCATTGATTTGATGGCTGAATGGGTATGGAAGGACTCTGACATGGTGGAGGCTATCCCCAAAAAGCCAGAAAAAAATTATCTAGGCCCCTGCATTGGAGCAAGGGTCCTCCAGTAGATTTGATGGTTGTAGCAGCAGCCATGAAAAAGTAACTATCCAAAAAGAGTTCCTCAATATATCCCCCTAATACAGAGTCGAGGAGGATGGACTGCTTTGGGAAATGGGCTTGTGCTTCAGAGATCTTTGCTCTTAGAGCACTGAATTATATACCTCATGTCATCAGATTTCAGATAGAGACTTGACAAAGGAAATTTCCAAGTCTCTCTCTCTCTAGGGGGTATTACCAGCAGATGTTCAGAAGATGGTGGACTCCCAGCTGTCCACCCTCCAATCTTCATCCAGTGTAGCCATGCAGCTGCTCTTGAATGCAGCTGATGGTACAGTTTGGGCTGCAGGCACTGGCATTTCCATTCACCGGCATGCCTGGATGCACCTCTGTGACTTTGTAGAAAGCTTCAGGATGTCCTTCATCAATGTCCCTTTTGATGTGTCCACTTTATTCAGACCCAAAGTTAAAGAAAAGATTACCAGGAGTCAACAGTAGGTGCAGAGATTCTATGCAGCAGGCATCTGCTTCTCCACTCCCTTTAGATCCTACTCTAGGAATCAGCAAGCTTGAAAGAGGATGTGGTTTATGAAATCAGTGTCCTTATAGGGAGACTTCTAGATATAGACTCCCTCATGGCAGAAGAGGAAGCAACAATAGTGGACATCACCCCAGGGATAGGAGGTGGACCACAGAATCAGGGCTTTCCTGTACCATTCTCTGAAAAGCCCTTTCAGTATCCCTGAAGGGTTGCCAGACTGCTGCACTCTGGGGGAAGTTGGAAGATGCTTATCTTTGCACCCACAAGCCTGGCAAAATATAACCACAGAGTCATGGATGCTAAACATTATTTCCAGAGGTTACTCAGTACCATTTTCCCTTTTCCCTGTCAAATGGAAAGGAGCTAACAATTTCCCACCCAGTCAAAGGGAGCTCGCAACAGCAGAGACATCCAAGCTGCTAGTGAAAATGAGTCATCCATCCGGTCCCCGCAGACCAGATAGAATCCAGAGTCTACCCATGGTTCTTTTTATTACCCATGAAAACAAGGGACTGCAGGCTCATTTTAGACCTGAGTCATTTGAATCAGTATACTAAGCAGACAAAATTCTAGATGGTCTTGCTACAGTGCATTTTACCTCTACTGAGACAGGACAATTGCATGTACTCAATAGACCTCAAAGATGCATATTATCATGTGAAGATAAAGAAACTTTCAAGGAGGTTTCTTTGTTTCTGGCTGGGAGCCAACCATTATTAGTTCAGAGATCTGCCCTTTGGCCTCACCACAGCCCACTGGGTACTCACCAAAGTCATGGCAGTGGTAGCGGTACACTTGATCATGTTTTCCTGTATCTCAATGATTGGCTCATCACAGCTACAACTGACAGTCTCTTATCTTACCAGTGGAACCTATTGCTCCAACGTTGCAGAAGCTAGGGATATCTGTCAACATCTCCAGGAATCAGCTTATGTTTTCTCAATAGATGGAATTTATCATATGCCACCTGGACATGACCATACAGATTGTCTGCCTTCCAATGTTCAGGGTTATCTCTCTTTATCACCACCCCTGTTCTTCAGCATGGTTGGTCCTTTGACTATTTGTCTTATGGCATCCAGAATTATCATGATACTTCTTGCCAGATATTTCATGAGAGTTCTCTGATAGACCTTATTGTTACAATGTTCTGAAAGAGTCCATCCACTCCACTTTAAAATAAAACTAACTAAGATGCGCAGATGGCACATATCTTGATGGATAATGCCTCTTTCAGTGATAAACAGATGACCATTCTGAACAAATGGCATAGTGGCAGTGGTGACAATGGGCACTTCCCTTCTAGGGGGGGTGGTTGGGCATTTTGAAGGGAAGATGGTTCAGGGCACATGATCACATGTAGAGGTCAGTCTTCACTTCAATGTTCTGGAGATGAGGACAGTACAACTAGTGTTCCAGGCCTTTCAGAACAGTCTACTCAGAGGTGTGATTCAGGTGCTGACAGACAAGATTTCAGTAGTCTGGTGCATGAACAAACAGGGAGTAACCCATTCTTACCCCTTGTGGCATGAAACCATGAGATTCTGACTGAGAGCAATGTCTTCACACTGCTTTCTTTTATTAATGCATATCCTGGGGTCATCCAATGTTCTAGTGGACAAATTGAGCAGATATATCCTGATGCCTCATGAGTGGTCCCTCAATCCAACAGTGACAAACTTCATCTTCAGACTCTGGGGCCAGCTTGCTGTGATCTTTTTGTGTATCACCTAAATCATAAGTGCAGCAGATACTTTGCCCTGTTCCCTGGAAATTGGATCAATATCCAGATCTCTTGTCTACCTCATCCAGACTAACTCCCCCAGATCAGAAAACCAAGAAATTAACTGCTTGTTTTTTCTGTTGTTGCCCTGATTCTAACATTAGCCAGAGATGCCAAGCTTTCCCCTTTGGTTGTTCAGCTCTTATCAGCCTCTCAAAAACATGCCACCACCATGATGTACCACAGCAAATGGAAAAGATCTTCTGTCTGGGTATCATCAATAGGCCAAGATCCCTTTTCAGCTCATTTTCCCTCCGTTTTAGAGTTATCAGTACTTTTTCACAATGGGTCTAGCTACTCAACTATCAAGGTACAGTTGGTAACCATCTCTAGTTTTCACATGGGCCAGAACAACTGTTCTATAGCCTTGTTTAAGATTTTCAAAGCCTTTTTAAAGGGAACTTTCCTACTTTGGCCCCCAATCAGAGATCCAGTTTCTCCTTGAAACATTACAATCATTTTGCAGGCATTGACTTAGCTGTCATTTGAGCCATCAGTATCAGTGGATTTGAAATGTCTATCTTGAAAGACAATTTTTCTGGTGGTTGTCACTGCAGGTAAGCATATATCAGAGATGCAAACAATTTTCTGCAGACCTCCTTATGTGTTTTTTCATAAGGATAGGGTTTCACTGAGAATGAATGTTTCTTACCTACCTAAGGTGGCATCTGAAGGTAGTCTAAATCAGGCTGTAAATCTACTAGTCCTTTTTCCATGATTTTCTAATAAAGGTAAATACATACTTCATTTGCTGGACATCAATTGCCAACTCGGGTTCTAGCTTTACAGTATTACGTTTTTCAGCAAGTCTAATAAACTTTTCATGAATGCAGTCACTAAGGTTACTTTGTCTGAATGGTTATTTGATTGTATTACAATTGTGTACAGTAAAAAGGGTTTATCTTTACAGTCTAAGCCTAAAGATCATTCCATAAGGGCTGTGGCTACATCTACAGCCTTTGCCAGCAGACTTCCGATTGAAGGTATCCATGCACCTGCTCTTTGGTCAACAGTTCATATATTTGGGTTGCATTATAAGCTGGATGAACAATCAGGATCTCGCTCATCCTTTGGCTCCAACATTCTTAGGAAAGTCCTCCCTTGATACCATTTGAAACTATATACTTGGGAATCTGTCTCACAGTCGAATCTGATGAAAACAGACAACACTGGATACAAAAGCTATGTAGTTAACACAATGATAAATCTACATTGTCTGATTTTTATCCACTTCATCAATGATAAATCTACATTGTCTGATTTTCATCCATTTCATCATCCCTCCCCCTTGACCTCAGCCAAATTGTCACTAATGAGACTCTAAAGACTGGTCAACCTTAACATTCCCTGTCAATAAGCAGCCACCACTGCCAGTGCTGTATAACCACATCATGGCCAAGCTCATAACATTTAGAAAATAGCCAGAATAAGACCCTTTGTCTTTGATACTTGTACTTTGATATATATTATTCATCAGGGGGCAAAACTCGATTTGTGGTGGTAGGGTGGAGACCAGGGACTTTTGGGTAGGGGAGGAGTCAGAGCCCTGGAACTGAAAAGCTTCAAGATGGGTGCCAAGGTTAGATCTGGTCAGATCTGACAAATACAGTTGAACCACAGTTGAACCAGATGAAAAATCAGATAACATGGATCTACCACTATGGTAATTGGTAAGTACAACATTTGCTTTTCATTTCAGTTGATATATGTGTGCCTATGTCTTAAGTGATAATTTAATGAGGGTGTTTACAAAAATCATTATGGTGATTCCTTTTTGGCCCAGGCAAAATTGTTTTTCCCTTCTTATGAAACTAAACAGTGGCAATTTTCACAAGCTTCCTCAAATGAATTTACTCACACAGGTGAAGGGGAGTTTAAAAGACCCTGACCTCAAACAACTTCAACTGACTGCCTGGATGATTCAGTTTTTTTTTCTCACTTTTTAGGCACCTTGTTCGTGATAACTTGGATCAGGTACTAGATGAGCAAGAAAGTCTGCTACTAAAAAGTACTATATTAGCAAATGAAAAAGATTTTCTAGATGGTGCCTAGCCAGCATTCAGGGTCCTATCAGGGACTTTTCACCCTGGTGCTCACATATTTATGTGAGTTACTATCCTCTGACCATTCTTATTCATCTGTTAAGCTTCATCTTGCAGCCATTTCATCTTGTCTGCTCATGGATCCTCCTCTTTCCTCTCTGTTTGTAGTTAAACAGTTTCCAAAGATGGTATTGTGCATAAGACCTCCTTACAAAGACATCCCTCCCTCAGAGGATCTCACTTTTGGGTTGATGGAATGGTTACCCTTTAAACCTGCCTCATCGACAGTTTGAGTTTCATTATTTGGAAAATGGTCTTTCTGGTTCCTCTGGCACCTCCAAGAAGAGTATCTGAGTTGCAAGCTCTTATGGTGGAGGAACTCAATTTGGTTTTCCATAGAAGTAGGGTCACTCTTTGGACTAACCCTTCATTCATGCCTAAGGTAGTCTCAGAGTTCTCTCCCAGTGTTCTATCCAGACCACACAAATGAGGAAGAAAATCTTCTTCGTACCTTGGATGTGCATAGACAACTCAGGTTCTACTTTGCTAGTCCTCAGGAAAGCTGACTGGCTATTTATTTCCTATTCTGGGACTAAGAAAGGTCAACCTGTTTCTAAACAGACTATTTCTAGATTGTTCTCCTCAGCTATTGTGTTTTGTTGCTTCCACCATGGCAAAACTATTCCAGGCAGGGTTAAGGCCCATTCTACCAGGGCCTTCACTTCCTCATTGGCATACTGGACAGGTGTGGACTCTAGAAATGTTCTAGAGGCAGCTACATGGTTCTTTATCTATACATTTACAAAGCGCTACAAGCTGGATTCCTTCTCCAGGTCCAGAACAGGCTTTGCAAGGGTCATTCTCTAGGGGCTCCTGGACCCTTATCTTTCCTCCTCCCAGATTGGATAAGCTACGGTACTCTACCCAAAGGCTACTGTAGCAGTGAGAATGATGAACATAGTACAGCTGTGCAAATTGCACTTACCCATAACAGTAGATGTTCAAATTCTTCACTGCTGCAGTAGCCTTACCCATCCAACATCCTCCTTATTCTATACAGTTAGTGTGGGTTACAACTTGGCTTTGTTGTTGTTGTTGCCGTCATTGTGTTGTTGTTGTTGATATTTAGTTCAGGATGAGTTCCCTTTTTTCTTCCTTAGGGGCAAGAAAGTCCTGAAGATTTTTGTCACTCTGGCTGCTTGTATGATTCCGTCCTAAAGGGCTTAGCCTAGAGGCAGCCAGAGTAACTGTGGGGGAGGGGTTTAGATCTTTGGGAAGCTGGCCATGTGCTGTATCCTTGGCAGGATACAACCTATAGGTTACTGTAGCAGTGAACATTTTGAACATCTACTGTTATGGTCAAGTGCAACTTAAACTGTACTTTTCTTGTTTTGTAGGGAAAAAAAGGTTCTTAATAAATCCTACTCAGCAGATGACTTTTCCACACTACTCTAGGTGGATCAGTAAACTGCATTAGCTTAGAATGCAATATAAATATTTATGGATGCAGTCTAGAAATTAAGCAGTTGTATTGTAGCATGACCTGTATTGATATACTCTTTCAGCAGGTTAGTTACTTAGTTTCCAATAAACTGTAAGGTGATTGGGCTGATACAAATCATAGAAGCAACACTTCAGGGCTAAATATCAAGAAAAATAAATAAATAAATTGCCACTTTTAAGAAGAAATTCCATTATGTTTTTAAAGACAAAAATAAATAGTAGAGCAGAAACAAAATGAAAACTGCATCTAAAAATATCTAACGTTAAAATAACAACACTGCTCTTACACAATTTAAATTGAAAGAAATTATTTTATGATGCTGCAATAATGCCACTATTCAGTATGTGGTGATATTTTCCACATAATCTACCAAGTTGCTCAAGCCATGCTAAAGACACATTAACTACGTTTAGTGCTGGAACACTCATCACTCATCTGTGCTCAAGTCCAGGCAAACCTTTAAATGTTTGAAAAGGACTTCATGTTTCAGCATATTTCCAGCCATTAAAGTAGCTTGGGAGTTGTACTCACTAGCAAGCATCAAACAGATAGTATGCATGACATTTCATGTGGTAGGTATGTAGAGCTGTCTTCATTTAGTAAAACGTCATTCCTTGACCATTGCTTATTCAAGTTATCTATGTTGACCTCTTATACCCATCGAGGATCATGTGAGGTTAAATACGTATATGATTGTAAAATCACTTCATATTACCCCTGTAATGGCCAGAGGGTTAGGTATGAGGAACATTTTACCAAAATATCCCTTTGGGTATTTCAGGTGGAATAAAATATAATGCCTATCAATATTCCACTTTGTATTTTGGCAATAAAGTCTAATAAAACAATATTTTCTTGGTTCAGTTATTTTAAGAAGAGTACTCATCCTGTTTTCATCTGATTGATTAGCTCTGTAATGAAATATGGTACTCTCTGTATGTTTTTAAGATTAGTCTGTTGAGACTAGAAAAATTACAAGGAATAATTTCTTAACTGGAAAACTGGAAAAGGTATGGACAAGCCTTATTGAGAGATACTTGTATCCAGTAACCTGATTTCTAGCTCCAACAGATTATACTGAGATACCATGTGTTTGGTCTCTTAATGCTTCCAATGGTTCCTTGTTGTTTGAGGCACTTGCCCAAATACAGGCCCTTATAACTCCACTACTTATTCCCAAAATGTACAAATTGAGCAAAAGACTGCCCATAGTACTAAGACATTTTCTTTCATGTGCAGTAAGACAATGTTTGAACAGTAGTCCTGATTACATTTCATTATCCGAGTCCTTAGATGTATTCACAAGAAAACTTGAAACATATGACTTTTCTAAATATGTCCTGGCTAAGGACTTAGTGGATTGTTTAAGTCCTTGGCATGTAGGTCTTCAAAACATTGTGAAAGTAAATATACTTTTGTACTCAGAAGAAGGTATAGCCATGGTGGTGCAGTGGTAGCATTGTTGCCTCACAGCAAGAGGTTCTCCTGTTTGATTCTCAGCTGGAGTACCTTCTGTGTGGAGTCTGCATGTCCTCCCCGCAGTCAAGTGGCATTCAAAAGACATCTGTGAATGGGCGTGCCTTCGCTGAAGGTTTGGTGTCGGACTGGCAACTCAGCATCATAAAAAAAAAAATCTACTGCCAATCATTAGCAGACCGGAGCTCCACTGTGGCAACCCCTAATCAGGAAAAGCCAAAAAGACAAACAACAACTCAGAAGAGGAATAGATAAAAGTTCTAAAGAAGTCTAATAGAAAGGAAGACTGCACCCTCACACAGCATCTGTGAAATTAACAGGCAACAGTTTATATAATTTAACAAGCACATATCTTGCTTCAGACTACCTAGCAAAGTTTAAGGACTCTGCCACTGGTAAAAATAACTGTCATTCTCTAACACACAGGTTGCAGCTTCCACAAGGCACCAAGAACAAGAACATTTGAATAAGGTTATTCTTGTATTGGCATTTGAAAATGTTTTCACTCAGTTGAGTACCTAAGTATAGTGCTTAATTCCACTTTTTGCACTTGAGAGGAACAGCTGGAATTCTAAATAGTTTAAAATAGTGAAAGCCTATTTGGCATCTACTTCTTAGCATTCCAAGCAAACATCATGAGTCTTTGGATAACCAAGTTTGTGGACAACTGCGAGCTGGGAGGAGTCATTCAATCCCCAAAAGACTCATCCATCCTCCAGGAAGGCTTGTCCCAAACCAATAGCTTGTTCCAGAGTCATGGACTAAAGGTAAATGACAAAAAGTGCATTATTGTAGCCTTTAGGAAATGGACTGCCCCGGGAAACTATCTCATTGACAATACACCCCTAAGAGTCAATCTGTTAGAGATTTGGGGATGTGCATAGACAAGTGGCCTAGCATTCCACTGATATTTATCTACTGTTGTGAAGAAGCCCTTCTATATTGCATAAATTATAAGCAAAGGGATAACATCTCAAGCCAGAGATGTATCTGTCCTACTCTACTCAGCCGTCATCAGGTCCATTATTGAGTATTATGCCCCCTTTGGTATGCATCTGTCCAAACATATGAGACAACTAGAGTGCCCACAGAGGTTACTTACCAAGAGAATACAAGGACTAAACAACATGACCTACACAGACCAACTCAAAGCTATATTGCTGTACTCGGTCTCTTATAGACAATTAAGAGGTGATTTATACCTGGCCTATAAGGCATCCTCTGACATAGTAGTAAGGAATCCGCTGCACATCTGCAGGTCAAATGGTATAAATACCAGATACAGAGACCCTAAACTCTTCTGCAATATAAACAGAATGGTTTGAAAGGACAGGTACATATCCCAGGGGATACCACTACTTTGGAGCAAACTCTCCATCCAAGAAAAAACAGATCATCCCTGTCCCTATTCAAGCAAGACTTAGATCAATGGATGTGAATATGGAAATTTACCCCAGGATTGCTCTCTGTGCTACTGATGGACAGAGGCAGTGCCTAAATGCCCTATCCTGCAGCAGGGTCCCCTTTCAATACTCAGTGGAATGACCCCAGAAATACTAATTTACAAATGGGAAGTATAGGAATAAACATCATGGTAGGGGTATCTTGAATGCCCAGTGGGATAACATGGCTAGGCTTAAAACAGCCCTTCAGGGCAGTTTGCCTAGTGTTCAGCTATGAAATTATAAAAGGCATAATGCTGCTTCACACATTGTCCACAAATGTAAAAATAACATCTTGACATGCTAGGATAGCAGAGCATTTAACCTTGTTGCTTCACAACACTTGTTTTTTCTAGTTTGACTCCTTGTTAAGGTGTCTTCTGTGTAGAGTGTACACATTCTTGTGTCTGTCTGGGATTTTGCCATTGTGCTCTATTCCCAAAGACGAGCCATATAATTGGTGATCCTCCTGATTTCTCAGAGGTATACCTACTATGATAGTGTGTGAGTGTGCGTGTGTGTGTATGTGCGTGCGTGTATGTATGCCCTGCAACTGATTGATATTTTACACAGGATAATTTCTTCTGTCTTGTGCCTTATGAGTTCTGGAATAGGATGCAGCTTTCCCTTTACCACTAAGTGGATAAAATAGACAATGGAGAATGAAACAATGAATACATTTTGTCATGCTGGTGTCATGACCCTCATCTGCTTTGTCAGTACAGATTTAGTGGTTTCGTTCAACATTTCTGCCTATTGGTCATCCATCTCAAACTTCCTCCTCATGTTTTCAGTAATACAATATCAGATCAAGCAATGTCAGCTTCTTCACTGAATCTAAACAATTTAGTTTGCCTAATCCTTAGCTATATTAATATGGCCTATCAGATGTCTTGCATTGTGTTTCCTTTGCTTTCCACTCAGACCCTTTTATTGTCCGTACTCCTCAACCTTTTGAATGCCTTATTCTTGTTTTCTGTTGTACTGTACAATTTACTGTTTCCCATATATGCTATATTTGACCTGTGATCTGTCATTAATCAAACAATTCCATGCTGGATACATGACAGACACATCAATAAACTGTTTTTTCATACCTAATATGCAGCTAATAGTGATACATTGCAACTTCTGTATCTGTATCTTGAGCAGAAAAATTATAAATGAGATTCATTTTGCTTGAGCATCACTCATGTGAGAGCTTAGGTACAGTGTAAACAATATTTTTGTTATAAAATCTATGACTTCACCTGTGTGCCAGAGGCCACTCCTTTAATGATTTAGCAACACCTTGTGCAATTTGCTATCCACAGCTGCTTGTGAGTAACATTTTCTTTTCCTTGTTTTCTGCAGGTGAGCAGTGTGTTGAGCCCATCCACCTGTGTTGTGCGTTCACTTTCCATGAGAGAATATCCCATAACTGTAGAGCATTTTAATATTCCTTCTTGCAGTACCTTTCGAAAAGAGAACAAAACTGTTCCTTTGAATTATAAACTGCTCTTCCAGCCTTGACTTGTCCTGTTAATTTGTTCTAAATACTTTGTTATATAAATTTCAGTCTTGGACAGAAGATAATTTGCAGGCAGGATTAAAAGATATATATACAGTTACATTTCCTCATGATTTTTTTTTTTTTTGCTGAATGTCATCCTATTAGTGAACGTTAAAAGCTAGACATTAAAAGGTCTTCTGATGTTAAAGTTTAATAACGGCTTTTTTATATGTGTTTATGTATCTTTATTTGATCTGTTTTGAGATCACACGTTTCTGTTCAGCATTCTACACGCTCAGCTTAACCTGTATTTATTGAGGCTTACTTTCCATGCTATTGCATTTTAACTTACTCAACCCTATAAGGCCTTTCTGTGTACTTCCCAGCCGTCCTTATGGTGTCCATAACATTTTTTGGTCTGCTTTGTTTAACTAAGTGACTTATGCAATATTAGAAAGGGCAAGGAGTTATTAACAAAATGACATTAAGATTGTTAGTCTCGGATGCCGGAAGTAAATAAATGGATCTTTGTTTGACACTTATTTATAGTTTCATATTCATGTTCATATTTTCATAACTGAGAGATCTACATTTTACTGAGGTGAGGTATGTTGTGAAACCACCAATATGGGAGACAGGGTAGTTTAATGAAAATAATAAAACACAGAATTACTGAAAAACACCAACTGCAGAAGCATAAAATCCAAAAATGTTTAATACTCCAGCGCCTCAGCTAACAAGCCTTTCACAGAGTTAATAACACAGTAGTACAAGCTACATTTAAATAGCAAATATCACATCATTAGTCAATTAAATAAAACAATTAAACATAAACTAATAGTTAACACTTCTTGCAAAAAAGCCTTCCACTCAAGTTCTTTGTTTAAACCATGAGGCACCAAAGCATAGCTCTCAACCTTCCATCTCCAAAATGAGGAACACTAGCCCTCATAATGTGGAACAAATGGCCAAAATGTGGAACACGTACTAATGGCTTACTAACAACTTCAGTTAGGAAGGTCATAGGATGGTTAAGATATGCTAGTTTTACTTATACAGAAGAGTGTTTAGTGAATTAATATGATTTATTTCTATTTACCATGGATTTCACTTAAAAAATTTCTAATACTGAATGTGTTATAGACCGTTTCAATGTGGAACTTCGAGGAACATTAACTTTTTAAGACCCCAAATGAGGTACGTTCCTCGTAATGAGGTACACCTGAGAGGTATACACCAAAGTGCCAAACTTTAAAATACAGACTGCTTCTTTATATAACAGTATATTTTTAAGTGCAGCATCATCCTTAGCCAGAACTTGTTCATACTTTCAAACTGGTACAAGACCCCAAGTGTAATGCATGAACATGTGCTGCCATAGGGCTATCCAAATTTTGATTCTTAATGTCTCTAACCTGCTCTTGTACTCTGATTTTAAACATTCTTTTGGTTTCTCCTATATAGAAGAAACCACAGGGGCATGAGGGACAGTAAACCACTCCCTTGGACACACAGGAGAAAATATCCCTAGGCTGAAAAGAAATGCCATTTATTTTATCAAAAGTCCTGACCACATGAATACAAATAGAACATTTACCACAGGATACTAGTTTACTGAAAATGTTGGTTTATATCATACTATACCAGAAATATTGCTAGTCTGTTAGTAATTATGAAAATAAGCAATATTTCCATATATGCATAATACTTCAAAAATCAAGGAACTTACAAACTGTTGCATTACATTAGGTGACACCACAGATGTTGATGAAGAAAACTGTCTTTGATATTTGCACTATAATTTGCACATCTTGATAGATATCCATTGTTGCTTGTATTGTTAATTCTATAATTAAACATGTTTTCGTATTTCTGTAAATATTTTAATTAACATGCATTTATTGGAGACTTACAATAATAGCGCTGAGATAGAAGCAGTGCGTTCAAGCTCTCCCTCTAAACCCGTAAGTTAAAATCTGGCTAAAAAGAACACAAGGTCCTTTCTCAGCATAAATATTGTGACTGGCAACTAATTCTGTCTCGGGATGACTAAACGCAACCTTAACAAAAAAAAAATCACTGAAGGTTGAAAAACCAGGATAATGTGAGTAAAATGCAGCAGACTGAAGTAATACTCAGTGCAACAAGCAAGCAAACAACTGAGTGATGAAGCAGGCCTGGATAATCTGGAAATGCACCAAAAAAGTAGACAAAATGTATACTGAAGTGGCTAAAATCAGCAGCTCTTTATTAGACTATATATTAAAAAAAAAAAAAAAAAAAGACAGAAAGCTGGAGAAGATGGAAGAGACATTAATGGATACCTCTGAACTCTTGAAGCTAACTAAAACAGTAGATTAAATGAAAGAAAGACTACTTGAATTAGAAGCAGCCAAAGAAAACGTTGAAGAAAAATTAACCAAGCTGGAAGACAGAGCAAGACTTGAGAACTTAAAAATTGATGAACACAAGCGAAGATCAGGATAGGAAAGTTTGTCATCGGTTTATTATAGACAGGTTGACAGAATGGACTGGTATTCACAAAGACCAACCACATGCAGAAAGGGCACCCAGAATTTTTGCTGTTCCACAGCGACCCTGAGGATACCCACAACCAATTGTAATTAAACTGCAAACATATTTCCTGAATTAGACAATGCTTTCTTTTTTTTGTAAACCAGGTAAACAGCTTAAAATTGGGAGTACAGGAGTATACATGGACCATGCCTATTCAGTGATCACCTGCCTAAGAAGAAACAAATTTATCCTCTGTATTAAAACATGCAAAGAAGCAAAAATTTATTTCAGATTGCTGTATGCAGCTACACTGAAGGTCTATTTTCTACTAGGGTAAAGCCCTTCCTAGATCCAGAGAACTCCATATATTTCTGAGATGAGGTACATGGTGAGATCCCAATGAGAATGCAGAGAAACCAGTTAAGATCAATCCAAATTCCAGAAGGCTATGAGAGAGAGGAACACTGAAACCACTTCAAGTGTTTTGGCAAAAAAAAAAAAATGTTAAACAAAAAGAAGTTCACTTGCAAGTGAAGCGGACACTCTATTGTCTTGGGACAGAAGGAGTACCAGAATCCAGGGACATTGATGAGGACAGTCAACAAGGAGAGCAATTTGGTAACCATTTTACAATATCATAATGTGTATGTGAAAACTGGGTGAGGCGACTGGTAATAAATTAGCCTTATAAACCGTTGGACTACCCTTCCTAGATCCATGGCCTGAAGCTCAATGCCAAAAAGTGTATTGTCATCCCCTTTGGTAAAAACTCTGTACCCATGAACTACCACATAGCTGGTAGTCTACTTAATGCCAAAAATGTGATAAGACACCTTGGGACACAGGTGGACAGTAGTCTCTCCTTTGATAATCACATTGCCACAGTGGTCAGGAAATCCTTCTACATGGCTCATCTCATCACAAAAGGATTCTCATCCAGAAAAAAAGAGTTAATTGTTCCCCTCTACTCATCACTCATTAGACCCATTATAGAGTACAATGCCCCTTTTGGTATGTACCCCACAAGACATCTACAACAACTGGAAAGACCACAGAAATACCTCACAAAGAGGATTACTGTCCTCAAACAGATGCCCTACACAGAGCGTCTCAAAAAACTGCAGCTTTACTCCATCGCATATCACCTACTCAGGGGCGATCTCTGCCTAACATACAAAGCTATGTCAAACCCAGAGCTGTTGGACATGCTCCACTTAAAGAAATCCCAATCCCTCCGAGCTACACGCTCTAGGGACCTAAACCTTGTCATCACAATAAACAGAACATGCTGGAGGGATAGATTCCTGTCCCAGAGACTTCCCATACTCTGGAACATACTACCTATCTAAGTCAAACAAAGCTCCTCATTAGCACTCTTCAAGAAAAATCTTGATGATTGGATGGGAAATGGGAAATTCACCCCAGGGATCACTTCTGTGGCTTTGCTCAACAGGGGCACAGGAAAATAATTTTCTTGAGTGGCGAAAGCCAGGGTACATTTTTTGGCTAGGCTTATATAGGCCCTAGGGCCAATAGCCTAGTACCTACCTATGAACCTATGTCTATTGAAGAACCATGGGTCTTTTCAAGTTACCTGACAACAGTACATACATATATCATGGTCTGCTAAGACCACCCTTTGTATATTAATTAGTTTATTACGAAATGTTAGATATGGATTAACTGTTTGTATTCCTTTCCTTTTCCCAGCCGAGCAACTATTTGAACTTTAGTGAAATGGTCTTTCTCAATGTACTACTGGGGTAAACAACAGAAGGGCCCTTGTGATTATAACCTGGTAAAACATCTGATATAAAGTAAGGGAGGCTGGGGAGGAGGAATACTGCAATTTCTTTACATTCCTGGTTATAATTTACCAAAAACCAAGCATATGCTTGATAATCTCAGGGAAGGCACAATAGGAAATTACATGTTATTATTGTTGTTGTACACAGTTTACAGGTTGCAACTGTTACAATTTCTATTAAAATGGTTATCCTGTTGGTTCAAATATTAGGGAAGCTATTCTTTATTAAAATTGTTGAACTACAGACTAAGAGAAAAATGGAACGGGAATAATATGACTCCAAATAATGTTGAATAACCCAACCAACC
Organism: Protopterus annectens; assembly: GCF_019279795.1. Taxonomy (NCBI): domain Eukaryota; kingdom Metazoa; phylum Chordata; order Ceratodontiformes; family Protopteridae; genus Protopterus; species Protopterus annectens. The sequence goes on from NC_056734.1 coordinate 631,009,437, forward strand.
TAGAAAATATATATTGAAAAGTGCAATAGGCAAAGATAGGCAGACATTTTACAGTTGTGAGGGGATTACCTGGGTGCTTGAACACTGGATATTAAGAAATCAACCATTATTTAAAGTCATATTAAGCATACTTATTTGGAATGTAAATGGGCTGGTGGGCCAAATGAAAACAGATAAAATCTTAAGAGTACTTATACAGACTTATAAATGGTGTAATGCTACTACAGGAACCTCACTTAACTACAGAAGAAAGCCAACCCTTCCTTCTGTGAAGTAGGCATGTGGGGTTCTACAGTGAAGCCTACAATGGAAGCAAAAGAAGAGTCATTATATTAATAAAAACAGGAGCCGACATCAACATGGATGATAGCAAAATAGATACAAAAAGTGAATACGTTTTTGTGAGTGGATATTGGCAAAGCCACAGAATAACTATTGTCACCACGTATAGAAAGTGGATGAGATTAAATCATTGGCAAATGGAGCTGTAGAGTATCACCAAGGTATCTTAATTATAGGTGGGGAATGGAATCTAATAACAAATATCGCAGATGTTAATGGAGGCCCTAGAGTGAGCAGAATACATTATACATGAAAACTCCTTCATCAAATGTGCAGGGCCTTTGACCTGGGAATAGGTAAAGGAGGTCCAGTTGAAGTCACATATTATTCAGCCCCCCATGACAGTTGATCTAGACTTGATAGGTTTTATATCGCAAGAATTGTGAACACTTGACAAAGCAAAGTATCACATATCCCAGTTTAGTTTCAGATCATGTTGCAGTGTAGCAAAGCACACTTTGAATTCCCCACTGAAAAGCATTTTTGAAAGACAGTGGAGAGCAGAGAACAACTAGTGGAAAAATCCAGAAAGAAGACATTCTCTTGCTGGTAAAATTTAAGATTTACTTAAATGCTTATCTCAAAACCCAGCTAAAAGATGGATCAGTCATCTTGGGGAAAATTGCGTGCACCATTCATGAGTAATCACAATTATATCTGTTTGAAGTGATGTGCACAAAAACTTTTAAATAAAAAAAAAATTGACATAAAGAAGAATTTTATGTTGTCACACGAAAGCTTATTAAAAAGAAAACGATGAGTGCACCATGGACTGCAAGATTAAGTTCCAATAAAATTTCAACGAAGGCTTCCTAGTAGAACCAATAGTTCACATTTATTGTTGAAAACAAACAAACAAACACAAGAACTGCAGTAAAATGAGCGCTTTCGCGTTGCACATCAACGCTTCATCTGACATAAATGCAGTAAAAAACACCCCACCCTAAATACTAAAAACTTCATGACATCACAGCATTTATTAAGACAATCAGCCAAACAGTACAAAGCATTAAGACACAACATAAATTAAAATTAAAAATGAAAATTAATGCTTAAGAGATCTAGATGTTAAAAAAGGCTTAATGGAGAACCTATCATTAAGCCCAAACCTGTGGGCTTGTAATTTCATTATCCATTTGCCCTCTCTTTCCTCTGTTCTGTTTCTAAAATTACCCAGCCTATTGTCTTTAATAACCAACTCTAGGACTTGAAATTTAAAATTATGTGTGCTGCCTAACTCCACTATATGTTTCGCCAGGGCATTCATGGTGTTACCTTTTGTGATAGCATAAATATGCTCTCTAACACGCTCTCGTAGCGACCTAGTCGTCATGCCCACATAAAATGTCTGGCACAATTGACACTCAGCTACATATATTAAATTCACAGATCTACAAGTGGCATAATGTTTAAATAAATATCTCTTATTAGTAACCGGATGTGTAAAACTGTCAGAATTGGAAATGTATTTGCACTGGTTACAAGTGTGGCAGGCAAAGGTGCCTGTTTTGTGAGTCAATTGTGTATTGGGATGGCTCCTGTCATAACATAATAACCTATTGAGTGAGGACATATTTCTATAAGCCACTCTAGGTCTTGCATCAACCAACGATCTAATTCTGTCATCAATCATTAAGATGCCCCAATGTTTATTAAGGACATCCAAGATGTAGTTATTCCTGTTAGTGTATGGAATAACAATCCTATTAACATTGTCACTGTTTCTGCATTTGAATTGTTGTAGATAACCACTTGATCTATTGATCAAAGGAGCTCCCTCTTGTGATCTACGACGATCACCCATAGAAATAGCATCGCATACATGCTTTTTCTCATAGCCCCTAGATAAAAAGTTCTTAGCTAAGTTCTCTTTATGTTTGTGATACGCTGCTGGTTGTGATGTTAACTTAGAGACTCTGACCGTTTGATTAGTAACAATGTTCCTATGTATATGCTTAGGATGCATACTTTCCCGATGTAGTAAATTGTTTCTCCAACAGGCCTTCCTGTAGAGTTCAGTATCAAAGCCATAAGGGCCCTTAATGACCTTGACATCAAGAAAATCAATGTTATCAAGGGAGTATGTACATTCAAAGCTAAGAAAGTCAGTAGTATTATTGAGATATGACACAAAGGCCAAAAGCTGTTCAACAGTTCCTCTCCACAGGAGAAACACATCATCTACAAACCTGTTGTAAAATTTTAAATGATCAATGTATTCAGAGTCTTTGTTCAGGACAAATAAACTCTCCCAGTGTCCCAACACCAAGTTGGCATATGCGTTGGCACACGGGGTTCCCATTGCCACACCTTTGGTTTGTAAAAAATATTTATCTTTGTAACAAAGGACATTGTTATCTAGGACGATCTCCAGAAGTGACATGTATCTATGAATCATACGATCAGTTAATTTATTGTTCACTAACATAACTCTGACAAAATCCATACCCGTTATATTGGGAATAGATGTGAAAAGAGACTTCACGTCTAAAGTGACTAACAAGTCATCCCTATTAAAGGAAGATGAACGGCTAAATGTTGCCAAATTGTCAAGAAAGTTAGTGGTATCTCTTAGAACATGTTGTACCTCAGCAAGAACAGGTTTTAATACCTTATCAAGATAGATAGATGATGGTTCAGTCAACCAGCCACGACTAGATACTATGGGTCGCATGGGTGGATCCAATTCATTTTTATGAATTTTGGGTAAACCCCTGAATGAGGGAACCAGGGGGTTGTCAATCACAAAATAGGTATATAAATCCCTGTCAATGATGTCTGTCAACATCAAATCATATAGGCTAGCATGCACATCTTTAATCAAGTCATTAAGATTATAATTAGATATTGGTAAGTATGTTTCATCATCAGAAAGCATAGTCTCCATTTTGCTGGAGTAATGGGAGCTGTCCATGACGACAACAGCGCCGCCTTTGTCGGCTTGTCTAATGACAATAGCTTCATTATTTCTTAAATTGTCAAGGGCTTTTCTCTCATTAATTGTTAAGTTAAAAAAATGACATTTAGCATTCTTGTTGTTATATAACTCAAATAAATCCCTTTCAACTGCCTGCTCAAAAGCATCTAACAATGGATGCTGCTGAGGAATAAATGCAGATGGTTTCTTAAATAATGTGAAGTTATTGTTAACAGAGCCCTCATTTTGCCCATAGAGCATCTTCAAGGCTATGTTAAACATTATGCCACTTGTAGATCTGTGAATTTAATATATGTAGCTGAGTGTCAATTGTGCCAGACATTTTATGTGGGCATGACGACTAGGTCGCTACGAGAGCATGTTAGAGAGCATATTTATGCTATCACGAAAGGTAACACCATGAATGCCCTGGCGAAACATATAGTGGAGTTAGGCAGCACACATAATTTTAAATTTCAAGTCCTAGAGTTGGTTATTAAAGACAATAGGCTGGGTAATTTTATAAACAGAACAGAGGAAAGAGAGGGCAAATGGATAATGAAATTACAAGCCCACAGGTTTGGGCTTAATGATAGGTTCTCCATTAAGCCTTTTTTAACATCTAGATCTCTTAAGCATTAATTTTCATTTTTAATTTTAATTTATGTTGTGTCTTAATGCTTTGTACTGTTTGGCTGATTGTCTTAATGAATGCTGTGATGTCATGAAGTTTTTAGTATTTAGGGTGGGGTGGTTTTTACTGCATTTATGTCTGATGAAGCGTTGATGTGCAACGCGAAAGCGCTCATTTTACTGCAGTTCTTGTGTTTGTTTGTTTGTTTTCAACAATAAATGTGAACTATTGGTTCTACTAGGAAGCCTTCGTTGAAATTTTATTGGAACTTAATCTTGCAGTCCATGGTGCACTCATCGTTTTCTTTTTAATTTATTGGATTTTTGATGAGAGTGCTTTATCTGGCGGTATTGGTTTTTCTTGACACGAAAGCTTATGCCTGTTTAACAAAAATGGGCTCTCTGTTGAAATGACAAGCTGAAATGAAGAACACCGAAAATGCAAGAGAAGAACAAATCTCATAAACTGCTCTTGTTCTTTAAACTTCTTTTTGCAGGAGGTGCTCCCCCAGCACCCCACCATGTGGGGGCAAGCCCCCTTCCAACTTATATATACCACTCCAAGATTGCCATACCTTGGAGAAAATGGAATATTCTGAGAAATGGCATTTTCGACTTAATATGTGTAAGCCTGTTCTTTCAGCCATTCAGTCTCCGTTTTTTTGTGACTCACTTTAGTAGGTCCCAGGATTTCAAATGGTTACCATGAAAATCTTCTAACAATAAATGCCTAGGCAGTATAGTTTTCAAGAAATTAACTTTTGTTTCTGAAAGTTTAGAAAAAGCATAATTTAGGGTTTGTGTGCATTATACTATATTACAGTATTTATGGAAAATACTATGGATACGCTATTATCACTGCAAGGAATACTTCTTACCAATAAACATCGCTATTTCTACAGTTTTAATTTCTTTTATTGTTCACAAAATATTTGCATTTGTTTGTCTTACACTTTTTAAGTGTATTTTTCAGTAAATGGTCAAGAATGCAAGATGTGTGTGTAGGCTGCTAGAGGTTTGACATTCCACACCACACAGGTGTTAATGAGTTAAGGCATTAAGTTTTTCTCCATGACATCATGGGCAACATTGTTTTGTTTAGATGTCATTTTAGATTTCTTGACTTACAGGCAACAGGTCAAGAATCTTTTCTATGTCACAGCGAAACATTTCCCTGGAATTGTATTACATAGATGATATTTGTTTCAGGACTAAATGAGACGTATAATGTATCTAGTTTGCTTTAAAATGTACTTGACGAAATACTCGATCTTCAATGCTTTTTTATCTCCAATCACTTTTCAAACTGTTCAGTGCCATCTCAAATGCTGATGAGGATTTCCTTTTCACCATACTTCTGTAAGTCCATACTTTGAATCTACAACCTTGTGTGTCAAGAACTGTTTTTGCTGATTTAAAGAGGTTTGTCCTTACAATTTGCTGCCTTTGCCTCCTTTTCTCTTACCCTTCCTTTTCAGAGAGATCTCTTCATATTTTCCGTGCACTTTATGTAAGATTGGGATGTGATCAGTCAAAAATCACTGTGGTGATCACAGTCCTTTATAAAAAAAACTGCATCCCAAGAGCACAGGCTGAACACAATTTCTGCATGTTGGCAGACGCCCCTCCCCCCAGGGGTGGGGGATAAGACTTCCATCACCCAAACTTTCAGCTCCAAAGTTACAAAATATTGGTGAATCGAAAAAAAAAAACCTGAGCAGTGTACAATAATCTTGAGAAATCTTGTTTAATTTAATACCGAGCAAATGATTTCTGACTCACTAGAGACTGAAGAAACACAAGACAGCTCTCTCCATCCTGACCATGTACAAACATGATATACATATGTTGGTTCTGGCTCCAGATGCTATAGTGTCTAATCATATGATTTCCTCTCCATCTCTAACACCCTTCTGGTGGCTTTACTTCAGACTGCTTTTTTAAGCAGTCCATTGTTCCTCACCTTACTTGGCTTCCAGAACTGCGCACAGAACTCAAGGTATAACCTGACCAGAGCTTGGTAGATTGGAAAAATTACCCCCTCATTTCTAGAGTTTATACATCCAAGGATACATCTCCTCGGCCTAATGTTTATGTGCATCATACTTTAAGCTCTTACTCCTCAAGGACATGGCACATTGACAGAAAGATTAATATGTTTACTTACTGAATTATATATCTGATAAAGAGATAGGTGGGACAAACCAAAGATATTTTTTAGCCATGACCTAAGAGCCAGCCTGAAGGCAAATGAGCAATTGCAGGTAACCACAAAGACAACAGAGATTCAAACAAGCTATGTACGTGAGTATTTTGAACCTACTGATAGCAAGTATTAAGGCTTAAGTGTTGTTGTGATTAACACAGTAGCTGAAATCATCATACAACTATTTGTAGAGTCAAACAATTCAAGTTTAACACAATAAGTAAAATCATCGTACAATACTATATAGATTCAAGCAAGATATCTGCAAAGCAATTATTAAGACATTGCTTGCAAGTATAATTCAATGTATAATAAAACATGTAAGAACAGAACACACTATAAAATTTATAACAAAAAAGATACAATCAAATTATAACAAACTAGGCATCATACACACAGGAAAACGTAGTGTAAATACCATCAACCACAGGACTGACGAAATCCAACAATAAGGCACAGACCAGAAATAAAACAGATGAGATTTAATCCAGTAAAACACACTGACTGAGCGCTTTCTCCAGTAAACACTGGCTTCATCAGAGTCATAGATGAAACACACCCAGATACCTTATTTAAATAACAAAATTCCAATTAATCAATTATGTTCTAAATCATTTAGTAGTTTCTACAAATAATTAATGAAACAATTAATTACTTATACTACACTTTTACATAAACATTCACTTTGAATAAAATATAAAATATAAAATTTGTAAAAATATAAAATATATATTCTGCTTATAAGCTGTTACACAAAACCCAAGCCTACACATTTTATTATGTAATGTATATATTTGTCAACCAACCATTTATTTTAAACAAGGTCTAGATACTAATTTAGGAGTTAGTCCAATAATACTGTTAGATATATTTGTATTATATTTATAACAAATAAATAAAAAATAAAAAATAAAAAAATAAATAAATTGTATATATATATATATATATATATGTATATGTAAGTAAGTAATCTGTTAGAGTAGCCATACCAAACGCATGGTATTGTTGTTAATGTGTTAATACTTGTGTCATCTTTCATCCTCTCAAATAAATTGTGCTCTATGCTTCAGTACAGGCTTTAAAGAAATACACTCATTAAGCCCTGGAAACTTCGTGGCATTTAATCTTATCTGCCATTCAGTTTCACGTAGAGCCACAGAGTTTTTGATGTCACAGTTGTCGTTTGGTTTCACCCTATCAACTACAAAAAATAAAAACTTTTTAAATTCATGACAGTTTTTAGAGTGTAAATATAGGGCATTGTGTTCGTCCTTCCTTCTTACGGAGCTGCAATGCTCCCTTATTCTTTCTTTTAGACTTCTTGTCATCATGCCCACATAGAATGCCTCACAGGACAGGCAAGATGCAATGTATACACAATTTCTAGTGGTGCAATTACAGACCCCAGGGCATGAGATGGTACGCTTGTAACCAAACACACTCAAATAGGTCCCTTCAGCTATGTACCTACATGTTTTACATCTACCACATTTGGTCATTTTTGATCTTTTATATCTACAGCTAGTTTTCTCTAATATGTCTTTCAAGTTGTTACCCCTAGCGTATGTTATGGCAGGTTTGGTACCCAAAATTGCTTTAGTGTCTTTGTTCAAAAAATAGTCCCAAAGACTCCTAAAATTGGCACACAATTCACCTGCCTTTTCATTATATTTAAGTATGAATCTTGGGGTGTCTTCTCCACCACTGATGTCAATCTGTTCATTCTCCATATTCCATACTTTTGTCATTCCACCTTTATTTTTCAATATCGGTACATACTTATTCCTTCTCCTCTTATATATCTCCTTTTTAATCTTCGTCAACATTTCTATGGGGTAACCCCTTTCTAAGAACATACCTATAAGTGTGTAAATCTCAGCCCTAAAAGTTTCTTCATCACTAATAAGCCTAGATAGACGAACCATTTGGCCCTTAACTAGCCCCCTCCTTTGGTGCACCGGATGACAACTTGAAAAGTGTAACATTGAGTTAGCATAACTCGGTTTCCTATAAATAGTACTAATAAACTCTGTGTTGTTTTTCGTAATTTTAATGTCCAAGTAACTAGCTACATCATTGTCCCATTTGTAGGTGAATTTGAAAAAATCAGATGTCTCATTTAGGAATGAAACAAAGTCCATGGCACTTTGTTCATCACCTTTCCATACTATTAGCAAGTCATCCAGAAATCTGTTGTATAAAATAATGTTACTATGATATCTGGATCCTAGAATGTATTCTTTTTCCCATGCTAATAAAACTAAGTTGGCAAAAACAGGGGCGCATCTTGCCCCCATTGCCACTCCTGTTAATTGTTGATATATTTCCCCTTCAAATAAGATGTAGTTGTTCTTCAATATTATCTCCATCAAGTCATAACATAACTCCAATTTTCCTACATCAAAACTCGGGCTAGTCCTCAAACTTTCATAAAATAAATCAAGACATTGTTGGTGTGGAATCACTGAAAATAAGTTAATGACGTCAATAGTCAAAAAGCTCAGACTATTCTTACCCGCAAATTCTACATCTCTTAGCCTTTCTAGGCAATGCCAGGAGTCTTTAAGAATGTGACCTGCATCGGCCAGTGCTATTCTACAATGTTTATCCACATATGCCGCCAATGGTTCCGTTTTAGACCCTTTAGCCGAAACTATTGGCCGAAATTGTAAATAATCTGTTCCTTTGTGTACCTTGGGTATCCCAAAAATCCTTGCTGTCTTAGGATTTTTAACCGAAAGGTAGTCAAATTCAGTCTCATTAATGGTCCCTTGGTACAATGCATCATGTAGATATAGATCGATTTTATAATATGCTCTATTGACCTCGTTAATAGTAACTCTACTGTATGTTTTTTCTTCACTTAAGACTCTCATCATCTGACAACTGTAGTCCACATTACTCATTATAACCATCCCCCCACCTTTATCAGGTCTCATAAACCTGTATTGTTTGGATGTAACCAGTTCATTAAGCAAACTTCTCTCAGCATTAGTTAAATTATCATCAACCTTAGTTTTCTGAGAGCAGATTTTCCTAAATTCATACTCCACTAAGTGTTCAAAAGCAACAAGCTCAGTATTAGGTGGTGGCATGAATATGCTTTTTCTTTTTAATGTTCTAGATTCCTGTCTATTATTTTGTGATAATTCCACAACCTGTCTTGTGTTAAAATAAAGTTGCAAATTTAATTTTCTCATATAGAGTTTCATATCTACAAGCAACTGTGTGACATCAATGTTAAAGCTGGGTACAAATTTATTTCCTCTACTAAATAATTCAAAGTAAACTTCATTGATCACCAAATCAGTGTAGTTGTAAAAAATTTATCCTTTTCCCTTAATAATTTCATGTTTCATATAGGATGCTGATTCAACCATATTACCACACAATGTGTCTAATACACTGTCACTACATGAATTACTTTTTTCACCTTCATCACAGCCCCTTCCAGTCATTTCATAAATTCTATCCAAGTTGGTTCCATTGTTGTTAAGTACATAGGCCGTATTCATAACTGAATACTGCCCCATATTGCTGTCATTCACAACCTCAATTTCAGGTATGTTGTTAGGTTCAACTATGTTGTTTAGAAATACCAAGGAGTTGCTAGTCATTTCTCCATTTTTATCAAAAGATGTCTTACTTTCATTAAGTGTTGTTAAGTTGGTTAAACATTCCACAATTACATTTTCATTTTCATTACTGTCAATACTAATGTCAACATTACTGTTAGTATTACAATAAATGTTACTGTTAGTGTCAAGGTAAAGTACTTCAATGTCATTATATAAAGTAAAATCAACAGTGAAGTCCATGCTCAAAGAACCTCCTGTTGGTTTCTGCCTCTCCTTCTGGGGCTTGGATGCAATGTCCTGCCGTTTTGCGGCTCCCTGCTCTGAATCCTTTCTGACCGACGTAATGGTGCTGGTGGGTCTAAAAAAACATCCTCCACCTGGCAATTGTCAGTCATGTTTTGTTGTGAATTAACAGAACTCATCCTATAATTTGTTTTCTTCATATGGTATGCTTGAAAACGCCCTGGTGGAAAAGCAGTCTTATTTTTGTATTCCACACTGTCCCTACCAAGCTTTCTGTTTTTACGAGCTATGTTTTTACCAACAAAAGCATCTATATTCTGAATCACCCTTTCGTAGTGATTCTTGTGTTGAAAAAATAAAAGATCGTTGTTTATGCTAGTATCAAGGTTGGTTATCTCTTCACGTAACTTCTTAATCTTAATTTCATTGTTACGTAGGATAATATCAATTAGTTGCATACCTGTCCTTTGAAAAAGATCCGTTAGCTCCTGACAAGCATCCGAGTCAAGGTCAATACCCATCGGAAGCTTCCAAACGCGTAGGCCCTTGGGTATTTGTTGTAGTTCCTTAGATTTGGTCAAAAATGCGCTGTCCAATTGTATGGCCCTATATTTTATACACAATTTTTCGTAACTAAAAATTTGCTCCCTGAGCGTTAGTGTTGGCTGGTGCAGATTCCTACTCAGTCCCCCAATGCTCACATCAGGCTGTGCGTCAATCTCCGGGGCCTCCAACCAGGAAGTAAGGTCTCGTCTCTGGGTTGCTCCGCTTAAAGAGACATAGTTCTTATTACCAACAGTTTGCGTTGCCTCCTTCGGTCTAACGCTCCCCACGACACCACTGTATGATTTGGCAACGTTAGTCCTTTGCCCTGGTGTGATTTCGTTGGGCGAGTGTAGAGTGTAAAGTTCCACTTGGGAATCTGTAAGGCTGTTAGTGGGTGTGTTACTATTACCACCTTTTTCCTCATTGTAAGCCTCGACCAGCTTACCCATAACGGTGGTAAGTTCTTTTAAGATCTTATCCATTCTCCGGTCTCACCTCGTCAGTTCCGCCAGGCACAGGGTCAAAACAAGTAATCACAAAGAACACAGACAGCTCCAACACAGGAACCCACAAAAAAACGTAGTGTAAATACCATCAACCACAGGACTGACGAAATCCAACAATAAGGCACAGACCAGAAATAAAACAGATGAGATTTAATCCAGTAAAACACACTGACTGAGCGCTTTCTCCAGTAAACACTGGCTTCATCAGAGTCAAAGATGAAACACACCCAGATACCTTATTTAAATAACAAAATTCCAATTAATCATACACACAGGAGGAAAAGCAATGCCCCTTGGTAAAAACGATATGATGGCCTTTGTGTAAATGTTCCGCTCCCTGTTTGTGGAGGGAATTCTAAGCTGCATAGCCATAGCAGTACTTCTCATCCAATTGAACAGGACCCATCCAGTGAGAGACACTCTAGAGTGGCTCCAGTGCAGTGGCCCCAGGAAGACGAGATCTACAGGGGAGGACTTGATGCACTTCTCAACAGCTCATTTTGTGTCGCACTTTTTGACTTGTTAATAATATTTTATTAGTTGGAGCCCTCTTATATATATCTTTATATGTATACTTAGTAAGAAACGTTTTGCATGTCCAAGGATGATGGTATATGGCTGCCCACATATGAAAAGTCAGTTGCCTGTCTGCACCTTTGGAAGTGGACAGAAACTGTATCATCTGGTATTGTATATGGTAAAGAGGTTTTCATATGTTCATATTTTGCTACTAATCAATAGTCAAATAAAGCTAGTTGAAGCCTATTCACTGCTGTTTCGCTGGTATACCTAACTACTTGCTATCCCTGTTCATAAGTAATGAGGGCTAAACATGGGGGTACATTTGCAGTTTCACATCCATTTGTATTAGTTAGATTTGTAGGTAGTGAAGGACGTGCTTTCCTTTACAGAACGAGGGAGATTGTTCCAAAGGTGAAGAATTATTTGACATAGATATGTCATTCCAGCAAGCCTTATTTTGTAATGTAGATTGATGTCCCTTTATCTTGTATTTGCATTACTACTGATTGTTCAAACATGCAGTCAAACAAGCAGGATTAGTTCACTTACAGCTTTGTAGGCTAAACATAAATGATCACACAGGAGACAGTAGGAGAAAGATAACAGAGACAGGTCTTTTAGAAACTCTGGGTATCTTAGAGAGCTCATTTCCAAGACTGTTTTTGATGAGGAACTGCTGTGGCTTCTCAGGTTGTTAGGTGCTTGGATATGCACATGCCAAAGAATGTTTTATATTCTAGTATGGAGATGATGAGGGATGAGTAGGGGAGCATGACTGTCTTTAGATGGACAGGTGAATCTCTTAGTAATCAGCTGGGTGAGACAGAATAGTTTGATAATGATAATGGATACATGGTGGTTAGAGGAGAGCTCATTATCCACAGAGATGTCTGGCTTTGTAACGATTGGCTGTTTTAAGTAGGATGTAACGAGATGTC